>NW_007729010.1:296173-310961 GCF_000696425.1 Galeopterus variegatus
CAATTGGCGCTGTGAGCAGGATTCCAGGCCTTAGCCTAGCCAGACAGTCTTTTACTAAAGTTCAAAGAAGTAAGTTACAAGGGCATGATGGATATCTGGACCAGGGAACTTCAGTTAATCATATGCTTATTGTGAGCCAGCAGTTTCTTAGGTTTTATTAATACAAACATAATGCGTAACACACGTGGGAGGGTTCTGTCCCCTACCTGCTACACTGGTCAATCTAGATCTAGACTACTAGATTGACCTCAAGTGCCATATTTCCCAGAGACAATGATAAATCAGAGAGTATGTAGAAGAGGCTGATGAGATGGAGGGTGTCTGCAAACCCTGACAATTTGGAAAGTGTGTGCCTTGTAAGGCAGAGATTGAATCTTGATCATATTTCTATCCCAAGTAGCTGGTAGATTAGAAGAATTGAGAATGTAGGGACCAAAAAGAAAAGGCTTAAGGGAGAAGTGACAGCTGGTTGTGACGTGGAACAAAAAGGTAACTTCCTTGCTTTATGAGAAAGAAATAGGGCTGGTAGTTGCAAATTATTACTATGTGATATTGTAAAATATTATGGATTTTTTTTTGTTTGCTTGTTTTTTGTGGCTGGCTGGTGCAGGGATTGAACCCTGGACCTCGGTGTTATCAGCACCATGTTCTAACCAACTGAGCTAATTGCCAGGACTAGAATATTATGTTTTTAATCATAATGTCCAATGTTAGAAGTGAACTCAGACTTGACTAAATTTTTCCACTCTTTCCACTTCACACCATTAGCTGCCAGAGACCTGTGATATTTCTCTAGGCAAAAGGACCTTAAATAGATTTTCATGAATTAATGTAGATATACAAAATGGGTTTTGTGATTTTCCCTCCTTCCTATTGTTTCTACTAAATGCTTTAGAATATCTCCGTTATTTTCTACATTATCTCTCTCCTTCAATCCACGAATAACTCTAATGATAAGCAAAATTTGGGATTGAAAAATCACAAATGTTGAATTAATCAGCAACATTGTAAATTGAGGAACATCAAAGGATGAGATGAGGCCCCCAATCAGACTTTGCCTTCATGCCCCTTCTGTTATGTGGATTGCTATGGTAACTGGGGAAAGCTATTGCAAATATTATAACATTTCAGCTTAAAAATATTGGTGAATGTCTTTCCTTTCCATTTGGGGTTGGATTTAAACTTGGCATGATTCCTACTGCATGGGAATGCCACATGTTAATGAAGTCTTTTGAGATACTTCCAAATAGCTTCTACCTTAAAGTAACCTGAGGTCCTCAAAGGGCCACAAGAAGATGGCAGTGGGCAGGCTGGTGTGCATGTGTATGTACGCAAGGATCTTGGCTATGGCGATGGAATAGAGTGAGGCTAACCTCCTTCCTTCTCCCATAACTGCCACCCCATGGATTGCGACCAGTTGTNCCGTTATTTTCTACATTATCTCTCTCCTTCAATCCACGAATAACTCTAATGATAAGCAAAATTTGGGATTGAAAAATCACAAATGTTGAATTAATCAGCAACATTGTAAATTGAGGAACATCAAAGGATGAGATGAGGCCCCCAATCAGACTTTGCCTTCATGCCCCTTCTGTTATGTGGATTGCTATGGTAACTGGGGAAAGCTATTGCAAATATTATAACATTTCAGCTTAAAAATATTGGTGAATGTCTTTCCTTTCCATTTGGGGTTGGATTTAAACTTGGCGTGATTCCTACTGCATGGGAATGCCACATGTTAATGAAGTCTTTTGAGATACTTCCAAATAGCTTCTACCTTAAAGTAACCTGAGGTCCTCAAAGGGCCACAAGAAGATGGCAGTGGGCAGGCTGGTGTGCATGTGTATGTACGCAAGGATCTTGGCTATGGTGATGGAATAGAGTGAGGCTAACCTCCTTCCTTCTCCCATAACTGCCACCCCATGGATTGCGACCAGTTGCCTTCATTTCCTAAGAATAATGCTTTAACAAAAGGGCTGAGACCAACCCGTTTTCCTGACTGACAAATCAACAACAGTGCATGTCTCCAAGATACCTAAAGGAGTTGGTGGTCTAATCAAGATGGACTGCAATTCCTGCATTCTAGAGATGCTTTTTTCTCTGCTCTATGATATACGATGAATCATGTAAAACCGACTCACGTTAATGATGGAGAACATGACACAGCTGATGGCGGTTTCCTTATTTATCAACCTGTGGATCAGCCATTTGTCATTCGGTTGCACAAAGTGGGCTGTATTGCAAATGAGATAAGATCGCCCAAGCTATATTTCAGTTAAGAGATTGTCAACTCATTGAAAATGTGTGGAAATAAATCCACCTGAGATAAATACATACATACATATATATATATGTAAAAATACATACATACAATATATGTATATATATATATTTGATCTGTTTCAGTGGGATGGGATAAAAACGTCTCTGGGCAAATTTTATTGCTGATAAAAAGCAGATGACAGCTGACAGGGCAGGTCGCAGAGCACACGGCCCATAGGTTATGTCACTTCTCCACTGCACATATCTCTACTTTTTCCCCTCTGATCCACCCAGTTGAATCACAGAGCAATAGAATTGGAAGGGGCCTGCTATATCCTTTTCCAGGATTTTGAACCAGAATTCCATAAACTCTACAGGTCTTGAAGCCTCTAAAACTTTCTTGAGTATTTGTTTGGCTGAAAGCTTCGACAAGACTTTCAAAGAGGTCCATGAGCCCCAAAGTGACACACACACACACACACACACACACACACACACACACACACACACACATTTTAAATTGTGGCACAATACACATAACATAAAATTCACCACCCTAACCATTTTTAAGTATATAGTTCACAGAGGTGGAACATGGCTTAGCCTAGATCAAATTAGTGTTTGTGACAGATTGTGCCATGGTATAAACAAATCCAATTTTTTCCCCTCTTCCTGGGCACACAACAAAATGTCATTATTTCCCATCCTCCCTTACTGTTAGCTGGGACTATTTTATCTGGTGGGATATGGGTCGAATTGATCTATGCAACTTCCAGGTATGGTCCTTAAAAACATCCTTTATAAACTTCCAATGTTTTTTCCCAGGTCTTAGGACCTTGGAGACCAAGTGTCCTAGGAAGTGTCCTAGATCAAGTGTCATAGGAAGAAAGGAACCTAGATCCTGGGTCATTTAATGAAGGAGAACCCCTGCTGATATGTACTAGTGTTTATGTGATTTGAAATAGTTTTACCTGTTAAACCATGGAGATTTGGGGAGTTGTTACCACAATATAACTGAGGCTATCTGTAGTAATATAGTGCCCCCCTCCCCTAGGTACAGGGTTTGGTCCAAGGGTAGGCATGTAATATAAAGACAGCCAAGCAAAGTCCTTCCCTATAACAGACAGCCTCAATAATTCAGTGGATCAAAATGACAGACATTTACTTTTCACTCATGTTACATATCAGCAGCTTTAGGTTGGCTGCTGTGGTTCCTGCATCTTTTTATTCTGGGGCCCAGGCTGAGGGAGCATGGACATGCCTGGTGTGTGATGGAGGAGAAAAGCAAAGAGGGCTGGTGGAAAACTGTGATGCCCTTTCCTCCCTGATCTCACCCCTGCCACTTCCTCTCCCTCACTCCACTCCTGCCGCACTAACCTTTGTGCTATTTCTGGGAAATGCTTGACACACTGCTGCCTCAGGGCCTTTGCACTTATGGCTGTCTGCTTGTAATGCTCTTTCTGAAGAGTAAGCTTATCAGAGAGGCCTTCTCTGATCCTTGTATATAAAATAATTCTGAGTCACATTCTCTGTGACCAGGGTGGTATCGTCATGGAGTCCCAATTACACTATCTAGTCTGTGAGCATGCTCTGCTTTTTCTCGTCAGAGTACTTGTAACCACCTGACATGTTGTATATTTATCTGTTTATTTCTTTAAACTTTGGGAGAATGCTCTAGTCTGTGAGCATGCTCTGCTTTTTCTCGTCAGAGAACTTGTAACCACCTGACATGTTGTATATTTATCTGTTTATTTCTTTAAACTTTGGGAGAATGGGGACTTGGTTTCATTAACTGCTTTATCCCCATTTATTTGGAGCATTGTAGATGTTTAGTATATATCTATTGTATGAATGAATATATGAATGAATACAATTGATATAGGGATTAAACGACATAATGTCCATAAAATGCATAGTGCAAGACCAGGCATAGTAGCAGATCAAACTGCATTTATTATATAAAGGTATTTGTATGTTGAGCTTCATCTCTGTCCATGATCCTTTACAAGACACAGGCCAATGTGGGAGAGTTTGGGAGCAAAGCCCCTCCCTAAGTCCCTGAAGCCACATATCATGGGTAGCTGCCTAGGTAGTCTATAGGATCAGCTTTGAGCTCTGGATAGCAGGGTTCTATGGAGAATTCTGGTGTGAAAATCTCTTGTCTCTAGTAATGTCCAGCTTCTTTCTTTCTTATCAGGACCTCGCCAGTGGCTGGTTTAGACATCAAGTCGTGAAAATCTCAGCAAGAGACACCCCTGGAAGAGAATTATTGAATTCCAACTGGATGGCTGAAAATAGAAACCTCCCAAGTCTATCCTGTAGAGATAACAGGCAGCAACCTCTATAGAGCATAGGTGAGGAAAGAACCAGAATGATTCTGCTTGTGAGCAAGCATCACGAGGATTATTTCCACAGACTCTGAGGCAAGGCTGGCTGCAGGCCAGCAGTGGTGGCGGCGATGGGGTCCTGGTTTCAGAATCTGTGAGCCTCAGAAAGTCTTGCCCCTCCCTCCTTCACCCCCTCCCACACTAAAATTCCAGCGGCCCTATTCTAATACATCCTGAGATTTCTTCCACAGCACACAGCACTAGTGAGGCAGTGAGTGACAGCCTCCTCAGAGAGTCTATTATGTGTCCCTCACACAGAGCGCCTGCTGCACGTTCTCTGATGACCACACAGGGATACTGTTTACACAGAGCTGCTTTATTCTAGCAGAGAGCTCACCGAGGAGCTGTCGGAGCCATTTGCTGGCTGGCAGCAGCCACGGTGGAGGAGAAAATCATAGCCACACACCTCCAGTTGGCGTCCCTCTCTCTCCAGCGGCCTTCCTTCCTCGTCCTTCCCTGGCGGCTGCTCTTGGAGGCCCTTGTGTCCTCACCTTCCGTTGCCTCCACTTTCTCTGAGTCCCCCTCCTCTCCTCTCACTTCATCTCTCCTTCTCTCTACCTCTCTCACCACCCATCTTTCCAGTGCCTAACATTCGGTAGACACGGGGGTTGGTGCAGGGGCCATCAGGGAGATGACAGGGGCCTGCTTCCCGTCCTCAAGGAGCTTATGGTCAGGGCTGAGTGTGTGGTATCCAGGGCTGCCCTTGGTTGAGTGTCCCCCCAAAACTTAGTCCCCACTGTGACTGCTGAGGGTGGAAAATCCTATTATGGTAATTGAAAGGTGGGGGCTTGAAGAGGTGATTGGGTTGTAGGACCATGCAGTAGTGAATGGATTAATAAGGGTGGTCAGGGTCATGCTTCTGAGGGTTTTAAAAAGAGAGTGAATGAGGAGGTTAGTTAGTCTCTCTCTCTGCTCAGCCATTTTCTGCCATGTGAGAACCCTGGGTCCTTGTTGCTATCATCAACGCCTTCACCAAATGTGTTCCCTGGACTTTGGACTTCCTAGCCTCAGAAACTGAAAGCAATAGATTTTGTTTGTTTATAAATTACCCAGTTGAAGTATTTTGTTATATGCAACAGAAACAGACTGACATAAGGGAACAGAAGAGGAGGCAGGAGAGGTAAACTTCAGAGGAGGTGGGGAGTTGGGAAGCTTTACGGAGAAGCACTTCCAGGCTGAATTTGGACTTAAAGAGATGGGGTGGGAAGAGTCTTCCAGCAGGGGGGACTAGTATACACAAAAGCCTGAAGTTGGGTCTCTGCCCAGGAGCAGAGAGAAGCTGCATTACCTTCATCGCAGCTACCATTTCTGGAATGCCTGTTCTATGTCAGGCCCAAAGCTAAGCACATGACACAGATGATCTCATTGAATTCTTGTTTAAGCCTATGATGAATAATCCCCTTTTACAGATGGAGAAATTGAGGCTGAGATAAATTGTGTAAACTTTTCCAAGGTTTGTGGTTGAATTAAAAATTAAACACAGGGTCGGCCCGGTGGCGCACTGGATAAGTGCGCCGCTTGGGAAGCGCGGAGGCGCTCCCGCCCGAGGGTTCGGATCCCACATACAGACCGGTTCCTGCTCACTGGCTGAGCGAGGTGCGGGAGCAGCACCGAGGGTTGCAATCCCGTTGCCGGTCCCCAGTCCGGTACGGGGGCAACACTGAGGGTTGCGATCCGTTGCCGGACACGGAAAAAGATAAAAGACAAAAAAAAAAAAAATTAAACACAGATCCTTAACAACTAGACTTCATTAACTTCTGAGGGGAGTAGTAGGAAATCTATTTAAAACAGAGAAGCAAAGGCCAGATGGTGAAGGGTCTTGAATGCCAGAGCAGTTCCAAATTTCCTTGGTAAGTCATGATGGGGATAGGGGTCTTAAAATGCTTAAGCAAGGCATTTATAGGCTCTGTCATTTCAGCTTTGCTTTACCCAGGTTTGAAGAGGCAAACACACACAAATTCAACTCTCTCACCATTGTTAGCTTTTCCCCATCCCTCTCATGATCCTATAGATCACTCGAGATGAAGATATTTCTGTTGTAGTGCTTTCTTTTCTATCCATCCCACCCCTCCTACTTAGTGTCTCATTACTGTTCGATAGTGTGACAAGGGCATTTTAATATAGCTAGTTAAAACCAGGTTCTAGAAATCCATATTTAATCAATGTTATCATGGCAGATTTCTGAGGTGGTGGTTTGTTTTCTTTCTAGTGCATTATTTAGTAATGAAGAAACTTCCTTGCTCAGAAATTGTGGGCTAATTATCATTTTCATGGTTATATGGTAAACACATTCCCAAATTGTGATTTTATATCTTTAGCTAAGGGTCCCCAGGAATTTCATATTCTTTAAAAATTTGCTTATTACTTATTCATTAAACAGATTTATCCTGAAGCAGATAATATCATCTCTCTTGATTGCAAATTTCATTACCTTTCCTTAAGGTTAATAGATGAAGGTCAGATATAAACGTGCCAAAGAGCTTTTAATTCTCTTGGTATGGCTGTTATCCCAGTGGTTACCGGCTGTATTTTAAAATATTCCACAAACGCTTTAATTAGGGACGTGACCTTGAAGATCCTCAGTGTAGCCCCCAAAGTAGAATGTTAAATAAATGACCAGACTGTCTTTTGGGAATTGGGACCTGCTATCAGCAGTTTCAAACATTCTAGAGATTTCCTGGGAAGAGGGAAAGGGAATTATCAAGATGAAACAGGCAAATGTTTCCATTTAAGCTTAAATCAGTTTAAGATTGCGTGAGACCGCCTCATGAGGAGCATATAAAAGGAGGAGGGAAGGGAATTGAAGATAAGTAAATGTATCCAGGATGATTCTTAGGCACTAAATACAATAGAGATACTTGTGTTGCCTTGTCTTCTTTTCCTGTAAATTGCTGGCACATCCCAACCTTCCTTGGGCTAAAGGATATGAGACTGCGAATCAACAATCTGTTAATCATAGATTCAGTAGCTCAGGAGGAAAATCTCTTGGCTGGAAGATTTGTGGTGCACACTTCTAAATGCTGGGGACTGTCCCTGCTGACATACTACCTTGGTCTGTGAAGCATATACCCACTTTTGTTCTGCATTAACTCATGTACTGATTCATACATGATTCTCTTTATCCCCACCACAAGAACACTGTGATAGTTAATTTTATGTGTCAGCTTGACTGGGCCGTGGATGCCCAGATAGCTGGTTAAACATTATATCTGGGTGTGTCTATGGGGGTGTTTTCATCTTAGATTAGCATTTGAATCAGGGGATTCAATAAACTAGATTGCCCTCCCCAATGTGGGGGGGGCATTATTCACTTTGTTGGGGGCCTGAATTAAACAAAAAAGTGGAGGAAAGGAGGACTCACTCTTTCTCTTTGCCTGACTGCTAGCGTTAGAACATCAATCTTCTCCTGCCCTCAGCACCCCTGCCTTTCAGGCCTTCACCTGAACTTAACTGTTGGCTCTCCTGTTCTCAGCCCTTTGGACTCAAACTGGAACTATACCAATGGCTTTCTGAAGTTTCCAGCTGGCAGATGGCAGATCTTGGGACTTCTTAGCCTCCATAATCATGTTAGCCAACCACTTATAATAAATTCCCCTCCCTTCCAATATCTCCTATTGGTTTTGTTTCTCTGGAGAACCTGGCTAGTACAAACACCAAATGTTGTTGGTGCAATAGGCTAAATCAGAGATTGCCAACTCAAGTGCCCACATCAGCCTTGGGTGAAACAAACGAGTGTAAGAAAGTCCTCTCCCATTTTCCGTGAAACATGCAGCCTTCTCTGTCTTTTTCATTTTCCTATTTTCTCTAGGGACATGGATGCAAGAAATATTTCACCTTAACTCAATTGTAAGAAAAAGACTAGCACAAATACAAAAAGAAAAAGACTAGCATGAATACAAAATAACAGCTGATATTTTATCTTTTCAGAACAATGGGGCTTCAGTGGGGCAAAGTGCAAAGTTGGTGCTTGATAAAAAGGAGCTAGTTGTTACTAAGCCTTAGCTGACTGATGCAGATGGTAATGCGATACTGTAAGTTCTGACCTTTAAAAAAAAGAAAATAGAAATCTGGATTTTTATGTAAATAATCCAATTTTGGGGACTGGTCACTAATTCAAATTTTTAAAAAGTCACATAGGTTTGGAGAGAACACATGTTGTAGGCCATTTCTGGCTCATGGATCACCAGTTTGAGAAGTCTGGGAGAAATGGGGATCTAGGAACATGGAGTGGAATGGAAGCAAGGAGGAAAAAAACACTTCAAGAACACAGTATGTTTATCATCCTCACAGCATGAGGAAAGCAGATACATTTATGTTGGAGTGAGCAGGACTGAAGCCATGTTTTGACCTAAAACCATGTGGCCTCTAAGAGACATTAAAAGGACACAGTTATTTTTTCTTAGTGTGCATTTTTCTGAGTTCTTTCTTTCCCCATAGTTATTTGATATTTTAAACCTTGTTATAAGGCAAGATGACATTATTTACATAAATGTAAAGTTGTTTTCCAGCCAGCCTAGAGTTGCAAACTTGCCATGAGATATGTACTGTCTAGTCCCGGAGAAACCAAAGAAGACATCCATAAATCTATGCTGGTTCCCCAGCAGGACCCTAAGATAACAGCAAGGATGGGAGCAGAAACCAGATGGAGGAGCCTTGGTGAGACCTTGCACCTGGCTCTTTGCACGGAGTCCCCACAGCTCATGTCCCCTCCCTCCTGCCTTTTGTTTCCCACGTTCCACTCCCTCCTAAAAAGCCCCTCTGTAAATCTGAGTCCTTGAGATGGTTTTAGTCTGGCCATCCTCCTTCAGGTTTACTGGAGAGATGGGTTAGTCTAACATTGCTCCTCGGGTCATCGGTAGTCCTGAATAAAAGCTGACTTCCATTTTCACCAACATTTGACTTTTGAGTGCTTTGGTTTTGAAAGGGAGCAGGCAGCCAGACCTGTGCCTGGTCACAGTTATATAATTTTCTACACCAGCCAGTGGGAAACTGTCAAATCAGAATGATATTCCCTTCAAGGTAGTTAAAAAGATTACTACAGTGATATGTTGATAATGTGAATTAATGGCATACTCCCCCACCACATGTTATAGTAAGTGAAGGGGAAACTAAAAATAAACACTGAGCTGGAACAGATGTATAGGGTGAGGAGAGAATGACAAATCCAGGGCAGCGAAGATATGAAATTCATAATTCTATTCTCTCACCCATTTAATGAAAGCACAAAGGGGACTGGCAAAAATAGTTATATTTATTACTCTTATATGAATAAATGACCTCGAATTCAGAAGCACCACCAAAGGGTCTTCAAAAGACTTACCCTTCTTGTCTGGAAATTATTTTATTATAAGCCATGTAGTGTTATACTCCATTAAAATATTTGTATAGTGTCAACTGAAATTAAGGCTGTTGAGGCAGAAGTAATTTTGTAAAGTTTACTGGGAGCCAAATGTGAGGACCGACCTGGGAAACACCATCTGAGAGAGTCAGAGAAGTGCTCCAAAGTCTATTAAAAATAACAAAGGTTTTATAGGTAGAAGAATGAAGAAAGCAGAAAGAACAAAAGCAGATTGGTCATGTCAAAATTTCCTTTTAAGGTAGGGACAGAGAGACAGAACAATAGAAAAATAACTGATTAGTTAACATCAGGTTACTTCGGGCTATCACTTTTGTGTAAGGATTAAAGCAGAGGGAACTTCATTATTATACCTACTGAAGATTTAAACTGGCCTGTTTGGGAAATTGGCTATCTCTTTCTCCTGATTTCCGGAAAGGTCAGACCACAACCTAAGTGACATGGAATTTAGCAGGAGTAACTCCCTTTTGATTTTAGTCTGGTCTTTCGGGGCCTAGTGCAGGAACTTAGTCCAAAACAATGGCTTCCTATAATTTTTATTTAACCTTGGAACAGGTGACAATTTCATTCAGTCTTAATTTCTTTATTTAGAAAACAGTGATGAACTTGATGGCTTTTGAAAATTTCAATTTTTTCACAAGTATTTCTTTCAACTCTAGTATTTTATAAGATTCTAGTACCAGAAGTGATTGTTCTCCTATTATAGGAGGTGATATTTATACTAGAAAAAGATCACTTAAAATGAATACAATTAAAATGGGGACCAAAAATTCATAGCAAATAGTGAAATGTTTGATTGGAACTTTGCCTTAAAAAATAAGACCAAAGTTACAAAATTTTATTCTAAAGTTAACATTTAAGTTATAAATGCAACTATGCATAAATGTCAGAATTAGCACAGTCTGGATCAAGCAGTGATTGATTTTTAAACAAGCATAATTTTTTATTAACTTAATTATTTTGTTTATTTATTGGCAGCTGGCCAGTATGGGGATCCGAATGCTTGACCTTGGTGTTACAACACCAAGCTCTAAGCAATTGAGCTAACTGGCCAGGCCTTTTCTGACTAATTTAAATGGTAGAGAATATAATATCCTTTATTTCATGTTTGACTTTCACAGTGTGATAATCAAAAGGGGCACTTAAGTGTTTGAAGGTTTCATCAATTTTCCCAAGAGCCTCTCTTTATCTTTGATATTTAAATCTTTCTCTACTGAAGCGTTTATCTTGTAATCATTCTTGTCTATTTTTCTCTTAATTGTTAACCATTTGACTCTACTAGATCCTTATGTGTCAATGGCTTTGTGTTCAATTAGAGCAGTTTTCTCTCTCTTTTCTAGGCTTTGCAAAATCCTGATTTGGGCAAGATTTATAGGATCTGCAATTACTTTGCATGGTTGAAGCATAGAATTGACAAATATGTAATCAATAAGGTACCACCAACATAGACTCTGAGTCTGTGAATAGGAGTTAATTTTGTAAGGAGTCAATCATTAGTAAATATTTTTGTGCTTCCAAGACTTTTCCCCTCTTACTCAAGTAATTCCAGAATAAAAAACCAGTTAAATATTCTTCAATTTCTTTACAAAAATGAAGTCACAGCCTTACCTGATTCTTCTTCATTTGATACCAGTAATTATTACCACACACAGGATAAGCTCATTACAGTAAAACTCTGATTTTTTTTTTTTTTTACCATTGATAGATATATTTAATGAACTAATATTTACTTTCTGAAGTTTATATTTAGGAGAAAGAGACAAGAAAATGAACTCATGTAATTAGTCTGAAAATCCAATTTTCAGTTATGGATCAAAGTTGCTACAATTTCAGACCAAGCCCCTATTCATTCTCCCAATAAGAATTGAGGCTCAGAATCTTGATCTGTTTAATTGCACATGATAAATTTCATGTCATTATAGAGGTAAAATATAGGTTACAAACAAAAGAGTAGAATAAGTTAGAAGATGAAAGTTGCAGGAAAATCTGCAATGAAATGTTCTAAGGAGCTAAACTAAAAACTATCAAAACCCATTGATCAGACCCATCCACCTGAGGTTCATTTTTAAAGCTGAAATGATGAAAAATGGTTAGAAAAGGCCCTCACGTCTAGGGACTGGGGCAGGACTATGACTCACCTCTGGGACAACCTCTGAATTATGAGTTAAATAGAAGCTACTTTATAATGCAATCATTTGTCTAGAACAAGCAGGAAACTGCAATGAAAGGGCAAATCACCCAACAAGAATTGCCAATTATAATGGTGATATATGAACTTGAACAGATAGGGAATTGGCCCTCAGACAAGATGAATGTCAGCAGCCAAATCACCTCCTGCACTTACCGTCAGGATAGGGTAGGGTTTCTCACCTTGGCACTATTGACATTATGGGCTGGACAATGCTTCCTTGTCGGGGACTGTCCTGTGCACTGTAATATATTTAGCAGCAGCCCTGGCCTCTACCACTGGATGCACTAGCACAACCCCTCCATGCCTCCCCACCCTGGAAAAGTTTTGTCCAGACAGCACCAAGTGTCACCAGAGGTATAAAATTGCCCCTGGTTGAGAACCGCCGGGATTGAGACTCTTACTTGCGGGTAGTATTCACCTTTTTTCAGTGGCTTCTACAAGGGCTCCTCCATTGTATTTTAGTGGAGAATTTCCCAAAATTTTGGTCATCCTGGTACAATGTTTATGTGCTTGCTCATCACTAGTACTACTTTTAAGAATTTTGATAATTTATATACTACCTGTACTATTATTTACTTAATATTCTTTAAAGCTATTTCCCTTTTTAATGGAAATAAATTTATTTTAAAAGGAAACTTATACTGCTCCCACAAGTCAAGCTCAGCATTAACTAAAAGGTAATTAAAAATATGTATACTAACAGCAAAACCAGTTATTAAATTTTAGCTAGACAGTATTGGCTGCAAAATCCCATCATACCCTGAGGTCTACTCTATATTTATAAAACTGGAGAAATTAAAAAGTATTAGAAGTGTTAAAAACAGACTAACAAAAGGTTGAAAGGTTCTCCTGAGTTATTCAAAAGATGGGGGGGTGTATTTGTTCATTTCTGCCACTTATAACAAAATACATAGAACTGGGTGATTTACAAAGAAAATGAAATTTATTGCTTACAGTTTCAGGGGCTGGGAGGTCCAAAGTCCAGGGAACACATCTGTTGAGTCTTGATGGTGGCAACAGGGATGGCAGGGTATCACATTGTGAAATGGTGGAGCAGGGAGAGCAGAGAGAGACCAACCTCTCATGTGCTCTACTGTTAAAGCCCTCAAAACCACACCCCTGACCACCATTTTTAATCCATTCACTATGGCAGGGCCCTACAGTCTAATCACCTCTTCAAAACTCCACCTTTCAATTACCATAATAGGATTTCCCACCCTCAACAGTTACAGTAGGGACTAAGCTTCCAATAAATGAACCTTGGGGGATACAATTCAATCAATCCACAGCAGGGGGTAAAAAAAGGTAAAGGAGTGATTTTCTCACTATGTAAGTCAATGATATTTAAGGTCATGTACCCCTTAAAATGATCTTCAAACAACCAGTGACACAATCACATCTTCTGGAGGATAATCTCCTAATTTATCTGTGGATGTATCCTGTCAATGTATCCTGTCTATGTTAAGTACCATACAGGTTATTCTCTTGAGGACAGGATATAATAGGAATTGTCTCAGAATTTTGACAAAAAAGAGTTTTGTCAATGTCTTATCTGTTGAGCAGGTTCTGCCACATGGTCATTACCAGCATGGGCTCTAGGGCAGTTTAACCCTGCTTTGTGACCTAGTCACTGTGACAATACCTCTACCTCCTCACAAAGTTGTTGCATACATGAGATGACTGATGTGAAGTAGTTAGCATGCTTGGAACACAGTTGGCACTTAACACTTTAGAAAAAAAAATTTTTTTTAAGGTTCAAATTTATTATTAATTTTTTTTATTATTTACTATTTGATTTTGAGTTACACTGCTTGTGAAATAATTTTGTTATAGAAAACAACATATAAATATTTGGGTACAATTAATGCAGAGCTTATGTTAGCCTTTCCACTTATCATGTGTCAAGCTCACTTGACAGCTATCAGAAACTCCATCATCCTGAACTAGTCCAACACATAAATTTTAATCTACTTCTGTTTAGAATAGGACTTTCCCGTTAATGTGGTAATCATTTGAAGAAAACCACTAATCTTTCAGTGGTCTTAAATTATTAATGTGCCTTTTAAAATAACTAATTTCCTTGAGTTTCACTGAGATGCCTGGACACTGGCCAGAATCTAGCCCTATCTACGTTCTAGGCCAGGGTTTCTGAACCTTGACACTATTGACATTATGCATCAGCTAATTCTTCTTTTTAAACAAACTATTTTTTTTAATTGGCAGATAAAATTATTTTATGTGTACAACACAATGTTTTTAATTATATATGCATTGTCGAATAGTTAAATCTAGTTAATTAATTAATTAATTTCAAATATTCATGAGATACAAAGCTGATTGTCCCCACCCCCCCCATGACGTGGGGCCCAGATTCATATTGGGGACATACCCATTACCAGAGATTGCTTTTGTACCCTTTGTCCCCTTCCAATGACCCCTCAACCTCCCTCCCCTTCCCCCTCGCCCTTCAACTTCGATTTGTAGCCCTAGGAATGTTTCCTCCCTCTGTTGGATCACAGCACTGCTGTGGCCTTTCTTTCCTTCCTTCCTTTCTCTCTTAGCTCCCACATATGAGTGAGCACATGCAGTATT
>NW_007729010.1:311486-311899 GCF_000696425.1 Galeopterus variegatus
TTTTTAGTTTGATATAGTCCCATTTGTTTATTTTTTCTTTTGCTGCTTGTGCTTTCAGGCTGATGTTCATAAAGCCTGTGCCCTGACTGAACTGCTGAAGTGTTTCACCTATATTTTCCCTTAGTAATTTTACAGTTTCAGGTCTTATACCTAGGTCTTTAATCCATTTTGAGTTGATTTTAGTGTATGGTGAGAGATGCATATCTGTTTCATTCTTCTGCATATGGATATCCAGTTTTCCCAGCACCACTTGTTGAAGAGGCAATCTTTTCCCCAATGTAGATTTTTGTTGCCTTTGTCTAATATCAAATGGCTATAAGCCTGAGGAGTGATTTCTGGGTTCTCTATTCTACTCTGAATGTCTATTTTTATACCAGTACCATGCTGTTTTGGTTACAACAGCTTTGTAGTAT
>NW_007729010.1:313954-315049 GCF_000696425.1 Galeopterus variegatus
TGACTTTCATATGTTGAACCATCCCTGCATCACTGGGATGAATCCCACTTGATCATAGTGTATAATTTTTTAAATATGTTGCTCTATTCTAATTGCTAATATTTTGTTGAAGATTTTAGCATCCAGGTTCATCAAGGATATTGGCCTGTAATTTTCTTTTTTTTTTTTTGTGACCGCGCTCAGCCAGTGAGTGCACCGGCCATCCCTATATAGGATCCAAACCCGCAGTGGGAGTGCCACTGCGCTCCCAGCACCACACTCTCCCAAGTGAGCCATGGGGTCGGCCCTGTAATTTTCTTTTTTTGTTGTGTCTTTATCTGGTTTTGGTATCAAAGTTATGTTGGCCTCATAGAATGAGTTTGGGAGAGTAGTGTCTGGTTCAATTTTTTGGAACAGTTTCATGAGAATTGGTATTAACTCCTCTTTAAAAGTTTGAAATAATTCTGCTGTAAAGCCATGCAGACCTGGGCTTTTTTTTGTTGTTGGAAGATTGCTAATAACCACTTCAATCTCCCTGCTTGTTATTGGTCTGTTTAGGTTTTCTCTCTCTTCTTGGTTCAGTCCTGGTAATTTATATGTGTCTAGAAACCAGTCTTGGTAATTTATATGTGTCTAGAAACTTATCCATATCTTCCAAATTTTCAAATTTGTTGTCATACAGTTGTTTATAATAGTCTCTAATGATTCTTTGTATTTCTGTGGTGTCAGTTGTAATGTCTCCCTTTTCATTTCTGATTTTAGTTATTTGGGTCTTCTCTCTTCTTTTTTTTTTTGTTAATCTAGCTAATGGTGTGTCTATTTTGTTTATCTTCTCAAAAAAACCAACTTCTAGTTTTGTTAATCTTTTCTATTGTTTTTTGGGTCTCTATTTCATTTAGTTCTGCTCTGATCTTAATTATTTCTGTCTTCTGCTTTTCGGTTTGGATTGTTGTTGCTTTTCAAGTTCTTTGAGGCATAGCATTAGGTCGTTTATTTGGAGTCTTTCCATTTTTTTGATATAAGCATTTCCTGCAATAAATTTCCCTCTTAGTACTGCTTTTGCAGTATCCCACAAGTTTTGATATGATATATCTTTATTTTCATTAGTTTCTAGAA
>NW_007729011.1:0-2062 GCF_000696425.1 Galeopterus variegatus
ATGGGACACAATAATCAACTACATTGTATATTGACAAAATAAAAATAATAAATAAAAAAAATAATATATGAAGCAAATAGGTAACAAAAATAAAATTCATTGCAAACTGACTAGATGCCAAAAAGCATGTGATAGAAAACAACATTCACTCTTGATAAAATCTCTTAGTAATCTAGACCTAGGAGGATAAATCATTAAGATGATAGAGATTATTTCTCTCAAACTATTGGTTAACAATTCCAAATGGTGAGATGCTGGAAATATTTTCCTAAGTCATTACAAAGTGCATTATTATTTAACATTTTCCTCTGATTGATCCACCAATATAATAGAAAGATAAAAATAAATGCCATTGCATGTACTACCATATTTCAAGTTCAATCATGCTTTAACAGTTGCTGTTATTCTTTTCTTCTAAGATGCTGACATTTTGTCATGTGATGGTCATGGTACAGATGTGAGAAGGTTTAATGTTACATGTAATATCACTAATGTAAATTGTATTCTTGCAAAAGAGTTAAGGAAAAGGTACAATGCTCATGATGTAATATTACACAAAAATGAAGTTTTCTAATAATACACATGATTGCAATTTTGTATATATGTGCCTGAAGAGGATACACCAAAATATTAACTGTGGTTTTCTCTGAAATATAGGACTTAAGGCAGTAATAATTTGATCTTCTCCATATTTTCCGAATAATTTTTAATTAACCTATATTTTATTATTATTAACATCAGAAAAAATATTTTCAAAATGATCTTTGAAGGTAATAGTGGCAAGGACTGCTAGAACTTTGGCCTCAGTTTTCTCTAAAATTCAAGTAGGGAATAAAACAGCCAATGGATAGGAAATTGGAGAGGGGCTTTATGTTGCTTTATATTACATAGACTAATTTAATGTCATTTAGTATTCTTATTTCAACCAATAAATCTCACACATACATCCATCATTAGCAGACATATTGAAGCAGCCTCAATTATTGCAAAGGGATTCTATAACCCACCATTTAGAATGTGATACAGCTTAACAGTGCAGATAAGATGCACTATAAAGCATGCAACAATATCACATAGACACAAAAAACAAAAACAACCCTCCCCCCCCAAAAGAGGAGATGGCTGGTGGGCAGCAGAGAGCATGGGGATACATCAGGGGCTTTGTTACCTCTGCTTTTTTCTTTGTCATAAAGAGATAACATTTCACTTTCTTGGTTCTCCAGGTTTTATTATCTCTCCACGAAGGCTCAGTCACAGTTTGGTTCTCATCACTGGGCATCATCTATGGAAAGAAAGCAAATTACTTGAGGACTATGGATTGTCCTCCCTCTCTTCCACATGTTTACCAACATGAAAGAGTAATAATAGTTTGTAAAGTATAACTATTCACCCAGACTCTTTGGCTTTAAGCCCAAGGAACCTTTTGAAGCAGGATATGGCGCATTCGCCATGGAAGCTTTCCTTAGAAGAAAATTTTCAGCCTAAATATTTCATCCTATATCCTGATCTTTCTTACCATTTATAAAACACCTTTCTTCTTCACGATATGAGAGATCTCTGGCAGGAGATCCCCAATGCTGGTCCAAATAACTGACCCCCTAGGATCACTAAAAGGAGCCGATAATAAGCAATAGTGGGCAAGTTAGAATTAAGTCCTTTTTTTTTTTTCCAGCATAGTCAAAAATTATTTTTTTTCAGCATAGTCAAAAATTATTCTGGGTTTTTGAACTAACATTACTTGTGTGGGTACCAAGTACAAGTCTTTATTACTGGGAACACCGCTGAAGTGTTTAGCTCTTATCCTGCAGGAGCCTCTATCTGAGCTCACCTCTGGGAGTGATTAGAACAGGCTACCGCACATGTTCTAATCATTTCTACGGCTGTGCCATGGAAGCCTGCTGTGATCCAGTCCTCTTACGTCTTCGTTCTTATTGTTAGTAAGGTATCTTTATGAAGAAGCACCATGTTTTAATGGAAAGAGCAGTTGTTTTGGAGTCGGGGACCTACAGTTTGGTCTTGGCTCTGTGGCTTATTAGCTATACAAACCTTGAGCATGATATAA
>NW_007729011.1:2628-3987 GCF_000696425.1 Galeopterus variegatus
ACCTACAGTTTGGTCTTGGCTCTGTGGCTTATTAGCTATACAAACCTTGAGCATGATATAAAATGGGGTAACAGTACCTACTTTGTAGGATTTGTGGGAAGGATTAACATAACATACCTGAAAGATCTTGACACAGAGGGAGTGCACAATACATAATATGTTAGTTTAATCTAAACACCTAGGCTGCCTTTCCTTCATTTTCCATGGTAAGGAGGAATAACTAATTTAAAATGATGTTCATGGTATCCGAGGTATTTTCTTCACCCAATAATTCCTTATTTTTCATGATTTTTTCACTGTTTTATTTAAAACTTTTCAAATAAAACAAATCATTCATAATTCCTAGTGCCCATACTCCCTCTCCTTTCTGTAAATAACTCTTCCCAACTCCTTTATGACCTACCTCATTTAAGTATCAGTGTAGAACCCTCAAATTCTCCACATACAGTAGATAATATGATTTATTGGGACTATAGTTTTCAAAACAAGGAAACCATTGTAGACACAGGCAGAAATATCTCTATTCAGTATTCCCTTTCACTAATGCGTTGCCATCTTTTCTGTCTGCATGTTGAAGTCACTGTGGCTGTTGCTTTTCAGATTTGTTTAAATCTTAGCCATCTTCTCTTTGAACTCTAGTCATGCTGTAGATGACTAGTCAAATATCCCACAGGTCCAGATGACTGCAAGTAGTGGTGAGAGGCGAAGACCAAAAATAAAACTTTCATCCCTGATAGAAATTCATGTCATAAATAAATTCGAATCAGTAATGAATCAGTAAGTCACCCAAGTACTCGCTAACCTCTGGGCCTTAAGCATTTCCAGAGGACCTTCCTGTGGCTTTGGTAGCCAATTTAAATACTCCTTTGTTTTCTTCTAAGGGACTCTGTAATCCCACAAGTGATTTAAAGTTGAATCTTTAAATCTTGATGAAGGTAGCAACTTTTAGATATATTAAGGATAGATTAAGGATTTTAGGTCATTAAACAGCAATTTTTTAAATTTTTTGTCAACGGTAATGTAAATTTTTACAAAATTGATTATATATATTTGTGGGGTACAGAATCAAATATCAATACATGTGTACAATATGTGGTGATCAAATCAGGATAATTAGTATACTTATGTTTACAAAATGTGATCGATCTTTGTGACCCTTAACTAGTTTCTCGTTATACCCCCTCCACTCCCCTTTTCCCACTTCTAACAACCACAATTCAGTTCTCTCTCTCTTATTTTTGAAAGTTTAATGTATTATTTTGATCCTTCCTTCCTTCCTTCCTTCCTTCCTTCCTTCCTTCCTTCCTTCCTTCCTTCCTTCCTTCCTTCCTTCCTTCCTTCCTTCCTTCCTTCCTTCCT
>NW_007729011.1:5229-7854 GCF_000696425.1 Galeopterus variegatus
TTCTTTTGCTGTGCAGAAACTTTTTAGTTTGATATAATCCCATTGGCTAATTTTTTTCTTTTGTTGCCTGTGCTTTTGAGGTCATATTCATAAGTATTTGCCTATATCCTGAAGTGTTTCCCATGTTTTCTTTTAAGAGTTTTATAGTTTTATGTCTTGTATTTCAATCTTTAATCCATTTTGAGTTGATTTTGGTACATGGTGAGAGGTATGGGCCTAGTTTCATTTTTCTACATATGGATTTCCAGTTTTCCCAGCACCTTTTATTGAAGAGGCAGTCTTTTCCCAAATGTATGTTTTTGTTGCCTTTGTCAAAGATCAGTTGGCAGTGGGATGATTTCTGGGTTTTCTATTCTGTTCCATTGGTCTGAGTGAGTGGTTTTATGCCAGTACTATTGCTGTTTTGGTTACTATAGCTTTGTAGTATAGTTTTAAGTCAGGGAGTGCTATGCCTTTGGCTTTATTTTTTTTTGCTCAGGATTGCTTTGGCTATTAGGGATCTTTTCTTCTTCCATATGAATGTTAGGGTTGTTATTTGTATTTCTGTGAAGAATGTCATTGGTATTTTGATAGGGATTGCATTTAATCTGTAAATTGTTTTGAGTAGTATGGACATTTTCACAATGTTAATTCTTCCAATCCAAGAGCATGGAATATCTTTCCATCTTTTTGTGCCCTCTTTAATTTCTTTCAGCAGTGATTTGTAGTTGTTGTTGTAGAGATCTTTCATCTTCTTCGTTAAATTGATTCCTAGGTATTTTGTTTTTTGATGACTATTGTGAATGAACTTACTTTCTTGATTTCTTTTTCTGCTAGTTTGATATTGGAGTATAAAAACACTACTGATTTTTGTGTGTTGATTTTATATCTTGCAACTTTACTGAAATTGTTAATCAGCTGTAAGAGTTTTTTGGTAGAGTCTTTCAGTTTTCCTATATCTAAGATCATGTCATTTGCAAACAGGGACAGTTTTGACTTCATCTTTTCCAATCTGGATTCCCTTTTTTTCTCTTGCCTGATTACTCTGGCTAGTACTTGGAATACTATGTTAAATAGGAGTAGTGATAGTGGTCATCCTTGTCTTGTTCCTGTCCTTGAGGGAAAAGCTTCCAGATTTTCTCCATTCAGGATGATATTGGCAGTGGGTTTGTCATATATGGCTTTTATTACATTGAGATACTTTCTTTCTACACATAATTTGCTGAGATCCTTTATCATGAAGGGATGTTGAATTTTGTCATGCTTTTTCTGCATCTATTGAGATGATCATATGGTTTTTGTTCTTGATTTTATTGATGTGGCATATCAAATCTATTGACTTGTGTATGTTGAGCCATCCTTACATCCCTGGGATGAATCACAATTGATCATGGTGTATAATTTTTTTGATGTTTTGCTATACTTTGATTGCTAGTATTTTGTTGAGGATATTTGCAAATTTGTTCATCAGAGGTATTGGACTGCAGTTTTCTTATTTTGTTGAATCTTTGTCTCATTTTGGTATCAAGGTGATGCTAACGTCATAAAATGAGTTTGGGAGAGTGGCCTCTGTTTCAGTTTTCTGGAATATTTGAAAAGAATTGGTATTAATTCCTCTTCAAAAGTTTGGTAGAATTCATCAGTAAAGTCATACATTCCTGGGTTTTTCTTTGATTGGACACTGCTGATTACTGCTTCAATCTCATTGCTTGTTATTGGTCTGTGCAGGTTTTCTATTTCATCTTGGTTCAGCTTTATTAGTTTGTATGCATCCAGAAATGTATCCATTTCCTCCAGGTTTTCAAATCTGTTGGCATATCATTGTTCTAATGATCTCTAATGATTCTTTTTATTTCTGTGGTATCAGTTGTAATGTCTCTTTTTTCATTTCTGATTTTTTTATTTGGGCCTTCTTTCTCCTTTTTTTGGTTAACCTAGCTAATGGTTTGTTGATTTTGTTTATCTTCTCGAAAAAATGACTTTCTGTTTCATTGATCTTGTGTATCAGGGCCTCTATATCATTTAGTTTTGCTCTGATCTTAATTATTTCTGTCTGCTAACATTGGGATTGGGTTGTTCTTGTTTTTCTAGTCTTTGAGGTATAGTGTTAGGTTGTTTATTTGAAATCTTTCTATTTTTTTGATGTAAGCATATATTGAAATGCTTTCCTTCTTAATACTGCTTTTGCAGTATCCCACAGGTTTCGATATGATGTGTCTTTATTTTTGTTGGTTTCAAGAAATTTTTTGATTTCCTGTTTAATTTCCTCTTGCACCTATAGGTGATTTAGGAGCATGTTTTTAAATTTCCATGTATTTTTATAGTGTCCCGAGTTTTGCTTCTTATTCATTTCTAGTTTTAATCCATTGTGGACCGATAAGATTCTGGAGATGATTTCAATTTTTAAAATTTGTTGAGACTTGATTTGTGACCTAAAATATGGCCTACCCTGGAGAATGTTCCATGTGCTAATGAGAAAAATGTATATTCTGTAGTTGTTGGATGAAATGTTCTGTAGATATCTGCCAAGTCTACTTGGTCTAAAGTATGGTTTAAATCCTGCTTTTCTCTGTTGATTTGTTGCCTAGATAATTTGTCTGGTGCTGAGAGAGGGGTGTTCAGGTCCCCCACTATTATCATATGGGG
>NW_007729011.1:8428-12409 GCF_000696425.1 Galeopterus variegatus
TAGCTTTTTAATCCAATACATCATTCTGTGTCTTTTGAGTAAGGAGTTTAATCCATCTACATTTAGGGTTTTTAATGACAGGTATTGTCTTATACCTTACATTTTATCCATTCTGTTTAGATGTTTTAAATATCTTTGTTCCTTTCTTCTCCTTTCATTATTCACCTTCAATGTTTGTTGGTTTTTTAAGGTGATAAGATTTAGTTTCTTTTTTCTTTCTCCTTTGTATTTATGTTTTACCAGTGGGTTTTTTACTTTCTTGTGTATTCATGGTAGTGATTATTGTTTTTTGGATTACAGATGCGGACTGCCTTGTGAATTTCTTTCAGGGCTTATCCTGTGGTGATGTACTTCTGTAGTTTTTGTTGGGGAAATACACTATTTCTCCTTCATTTCTGAAGGATAGCTTTGCTGGGTATAGTATTCTTGGCTGGCAGTTTTTTTCTCTTAGTATTTTGCATATATCATCCCAATAACTTCTCACCTTAGAGTTTCAGTTGAGAAGTCTGCTGTTAGTCTGATTGGGGTTCTCTTATAATTGACTTGACACTTTTCTCTTGCTGCTTCTGGGATTTTCTCTTTGTCTTTGGGCTTTGGCAGTTTGACTATAATATAAATCAGAGAGGATCTTTTTGGATTGAATCTGTTTGGGGATCTTTGAGCTTCCTGAATCTGAAAGTCTGTGTCTCTCCACATACCCAGGAAGTTTTCCATTATTATTTCATTGAATAGATTTTCAATGCATTTACTTTTTTCCTCCCCTTCTGGAACACCCATGATTTGGATGTTTGTGTGCTTAAGGCTATTGCTAGCTCACTTAGACTTTCTTCATTTTTTTAAAGATTCTTTTTTCCTTTCTTGTGTGTGTGAGTGGGTTATTTTGTAAAGACCATCTTTGAGGTTAGAAATTCTTTCTTTTGCTTGTTCTAATCTGCTGCTTAAGCTCTCAGTTGTGCTTTTTTATTTCATTGTATGAATCTTTCAGTTCCAGGGGTTCTGCTACATTCTTTTTTAAGGTATTAATCTCTTTGTAAATTTCCTCCTTCATATCCTGAATATTTTTTCTTGTTTTATTGTGTTGTCTAATTAAGTCTTCTTTTGTCTTATTGACTTTCATTCAGATTGTTACACAGAATTACTTTTCAGTCAGTTCAAGGGTTTCATGTTCTGTTGGGTCTGGTATTTAAGAATTAATATATTCCTTTGGCAGTATCATATTTTCTTTTTCTTTTTCATATTTCTAGTATCTCTATGTTGATTTCTGGTCATCTGGTAGATCAGTTGTTTCTTCTATTACTCTGGAGTGGACTTTGAGGAGAAGGACTTCCTTCTCTTTTTCCATGCTCCTCTGGTGACTTGCCTTGTACTGATTCAGTTGAATATGTGGTAGGCTCCCTGCACAGTGGTTGTGGCTGCTAGTGTGTCAGCAAGCCATCCTTGTAGCAGTAGAATCTTTTGTGGTGGCTGTTGTGGTACCTCTGTAGAAGTGGTGTGGAGCCTCCTGGTAATGATGGTGCTACTCCTGTCTTCTGTTCAGGCAGGGGAGTGCTGCCTGGGGCTTTTCCTTGCCTGGACTTCCTGGTCATGGCAACACTTGTTTCTGCCTCTTGTGTGGGTGGAGGGAGGTCTTCAAAAAGTGATTTAAAGTTGAAAATTTAAATGAAGTAGAAGGTAGTAACTTTTAGATACATTGGGGATGATGTGTCAAAGACTTGATTATACCTAATTTATTAAACAGTAATTTTGTTTTTTTAAATTATTAGTTCCCTGCTTATACAAATAATACATACTCAGTAGAAAAAATTTGATAAATTCAGAAAAATATGAAGAAGGAAAGCAAGTCACTCATAATTACAGATTTAAATATTAGTATTTGATATATTTCTGTGCATATATATGCTTAAGAGCATAGTGTATTTCTTGATTTATTATATGGTGTTTATAATGAACAACATATAGTGTGTATTTTCCCATGTTTTTTAAAGGCATTTTTCATGAATGTTCTAATATTTTTAAAAGATAAGTAGGGAAAAAACACATGCAACAAGTGGAAATGAAAGTTTTTTTGCTGGATTCTCAACAACTTCACTTTTCTTTGACTTTTTGAGGGTAATGACAATGTTGGAGGACTGGAATCAGAGATTCTTTTCACTCTCTCTGCCCTAAGAGTAAAAGACAATTTCTATTGTCAGAAATTTTCATAATGCTCATTTATAAAATGGAAAATGAGTGTGCTATACATTTTTTCTTAGTGTGGTGATATAGAGTTGTGGTACTCAATGCTGTGGACGTACAGCCTCAAGGGAATGACCAACCGGTTCCTGTAACTCCACTTATCTCCTGTCAGCTTTCTGGCCCCTGGGCCTACTGTGATACTGCCAAGTTTTGGTGTTTCAACCCCATCCACATTTACATTCTTTCAGCACCTCTGCAATTGTGAATGCCTTTTGTTGGAGGAATATTCACAGTTCTTTTTATATTTCAAGATCCATATATGTGCCAGGCTCTTTGTTAAATTTTAAAAATATTTGTTTATTTTTATTCATTGCATTTTATTAACTTTAAAAAAATAATGATATTTTATACAATTTAATAGGAAAAAGCAAGTGAATAATGATAATTTAGATAAAAATGGATACAATTCACCTCTAGCATGCTTGCCCTTAAAAAATGCTAGAGAAGTTTCTTCATATTGAAGGCAAATTATACCAGAAAGAAAAATCCACATTTAGAGTAAATAATTATGAGCAGCAGAAATGGCAATTGTGTGGATATGTGTGTAATCTGTACTCTCTATTTATTATTTTCTGTAATAGACAACTGGCTCATGATTGTAAAAATAATACCCTTTATTGTGGGTTATAACAAATATCAAAATAAAATATATGAAAACAACACCTTTGCTAAATTTTGATGCCAAATAGAGTATTCACTCACTGTTGTGTGGATATACAAAGATAAAAAAGATTCTACATCTTAATGGGAGCCCTGACAATGTTCCAAAAGAGCATGTTGCTGTAAAAATATTTCTGAGGTTATTTTTAGAAAGTGGAATTTGCCCAGGTATTGATGTTTTTGGTTTAGCAGGCTATGATCCAGCAGTTCTCAAATTTCAAACTTGACTTCTCTGAAGTGTACAGCAATTGAAATATCTGTTCAGGTCTTTTAGCCTTATCCCCACTTGTATATGCTTTAGAGATCAGCCAGTATTTGGGCAGAGCTTGCACAGAAATTTGAGGTTCACACTACATAGAAATTTGAGGTTGTCTTTTTTCTATGGTTTTCTTTTCTAAATTTTCAACTGCCATAATCTTCCTAAACTCTGTGCTCAAGCCACAAGATTGAAATATTCTCCCCGAATTTTAATCACCCTATAATGGTGCTGACTGGGTTGTTCCCTTATTTTAAAACCACTGGGAAATTCATCCAGTTCCATTTCTTCTTGTAAATATTGATTGCCTCCATCCAGTTTCTGGATGCTTTTGAGTACTTCAAAAAGGTGTATGTATGTATGTGTATATGTGTGTATGTATGTACATATTGTGGTAAGGACATTCATTTAACATGATAATGAGATCTACCCTCTTAAATTTGTTAGTGCACAATACAGTATTGTTAACTATGGTTACTGTGTTGTACAGCAGATATCTAGAACTTATTAATCTTTTATAACTATAACATTATATCTGTTGAATAACAACTTTTCATTTCCCATTCCCCCCAGTCCCTGGAAACTTCCATTCTATTTTCTGCTTCTGAGTTTGATTATTTTAGGTGCTTCATATAATCACACAGTATTTGTCTTTCTGTGGCTGGCTTATTTCACTTAGCATTATCAGGGTTCATCCACATTGTTGCATATGGCAGGATTTCCTTTTTTAAAAAAATACTGAATACTATATCATTGTATGTATATACCGCATTTTCTTTTTTTTTTTTCCTTTTTGTCTTTTTTCGTGACCGGCAACGGATCGCAACCCT
>NW_007729011.1:13596-15966 GCF_000696425.1 Galeopterus variegatus
ATGAGACAACTGTTCTTGCCTTAGAGAAACTGACGATCGAGTGAAGAAACTGATGTACATTTGAATAATGTTATCCTTCAAGAGTATAGATTCAGTTTTTATAGTGAAAGTTCTATGAGGGCAAGGAATGTTATTTAAACCATTTTTTGAGATGTGATTGACATGCAAAAAAAATCTGTTCATATTTGTTGTACACAACTTGATGAGTTTGGAGATAAGTATACACTCATCACCACAATCTATGCTATAAACATGTCCATAACCTCCAAAAGTTTTCTATTGCCCTCTTTATTTACTATCACTATTATTATTGTCCTTTGTGATAAGAATGATTATCAAGAAGTTAAAAAAAAATATTTTCCCTAGAATTTACAGTTGTTGTCTGCGGTAGGATTGCTTCAAATATTGTTATTGTTGGAAAATTCTATCTGGTATTTTATTTTTTATTTCCACATCTATTTTACAAGTAAAATAAGCCAAAAACTTTGTTTTCATGTACTCTTTATCTGGCTATAAACAATAAAATAAACTTTATTTTATATATAAAATAAAATATGTTTGGGCAGGTTTCTTCTTTCTTTTGCTAAATAAACTGAATAAGATGAGAACTGCCTGTTTCTTGACAGTTTGGTAAACTCATATGTAAAATTGTCTGGCCCCAGGAACTACTAAATTTTAATTGAGATGAATGAAAATAGAGATGTATTTTTTCCCATCCAAATTGCTAGGTCCCTTGAATTCTATTCACAGATGTCCTTTAGGGTTAAGAAGCACTGCTCTAGAGAATATACCTAGGAGAGGAATTACTGGGTCATAGTCTGTACACATATTCATCTGTTTTGTAAATTTTACTTTTTGTTTATTTGAAGTTTTTTCATTTATTTCTTGTTTGACTTTTGGGCTATATATTCGTCTTTACTAATTTTCCAAACTTGTACTATAAATAGAAGCAAATGAGGGTTCCTTTTGTACCATATTCTTGCCAGTACTTAGTACTGACCAACATTTAAGTTATTANAGGGTTCCTTTTGTACCATATTCTTGCCAGTACTTAGTACTGACCAACATTTAAGTTATTATCAATCTAGTCTGGTCAGTTTGGAGAAGCATTCTTTAAGCCTTGCAAGACAATAGGAATTGTTTGAAAGTTGGTGGAAATCATGTGGAGTGAACATAGGAAACACTCGGCCTGAGATGTTTCTACTTGGTTTATCACAAGGTTAGGTTAATGCAAATCTGCAGAAGAAAGCAGGATGGTTGGAGCCAATGCAGGCCCAACAGTGTAGTGAGGGCAGCAATTGCTCATAAACTCTACACATTTATAAGTTGGTGCATCCCTGTGTAGGTACTTTCAGGAGTCCTTTGTAAACACTGCTGAAGTCATATTTTCTATTATATCCTTACACCACTAGATGGTGGCATAGACTAGCCTTTTCTTCATCCTTTCTTTGAGCACATACCTTTAAATGGAATTGTAGGATCAATTTTACCTGATTTGCTTATTTGCTTTTCAAAATATTCATTCATACTCCCACTGGCAATGAATTAGATTTTATTCTCCATATTCTTGTCATTACTTACAGTATCATAATTTAGTATTTGGCTATTTTGGGGGTTTGCAACATTTCATTTAAAATTATTTTTTGTTTCTCTGATTGCTTGTGATGTGATCATCTTTTGATATTCTGCTGATATTGGGGATAATTTTCATTGTAGAACTTGCCAATTATCTGTTGATTATATTTTTAAAAACATATTCTGGACTCTGATTCTTTTTTGTATCTGTGTAAATGGGAGATGAATTCTTCCTTTTATGTATAATGTTTAAATTTTCTGTATAGTGTCTTTTGTCACACAGAAGTTTTAACTTTAAGGAGGCCAAGTTTGTCTTTCTTTACTCTTACTTTTTATTTTTTGGCTTGTTTAACAAGTAGTTTTCCTGCCTGAATGTCATAGATATTTTCTTCCACAATTTTCTATAGAAAGTTTAGTATTTTGCTTTTTAGAATTTGGTTATTTAATCTTTCTCAATTTTACAGGGTAGGGTAGTATGAGGTAGAAATCTATTGTTATCTTTTTTTAGCAATATGAATATTCAGTAACCAAGTACAATTTGTCAAATAGTCTATTTGTTTTATACCACACCAGTTATCAAATTCTGTGATAATATCTGTTATCAAACTCTTATAGATGTCTGGACTATTTCTGGGCTTTTTATTCCCTTCCATTGATTCGTCTTTACTTTCTCTAGTTACACATTATCTAAATATCTACAAGTTTTATAATCAGGATTGATATCTTCTATAGTGGTTACCATCTTCTTATTTTTATCCTGCAATATTTTCTTGATGACTCTTGGTCTTTTACTTC
>NW_007729011.1:17238-17879 GCF_000696425.1 Galeopterus variegatus
ATTTCCACAACCTTGTTTTTTAGTCCCCAAATGGATTGCTTTCTTTTTTAATAAAGGCAATTGTAAATAAAGGCAATTATTAGATTTATCCATGTTTTTAAAATTCTTTGTTAACTATTGCTTTTTTTCTTTTTCATTCTACGCCTTCCATTTAGGTTGAATTTTGTTCTTCCTTAGGTATATTGTTTAAATTTCGTTCAATAGGCTCCGCAAGTAATGAAATCTCTTAATGTTTGTATTAAAAGCTATTTGTCTTCATTCTTGAAAGATAATTTACCTGGTTTACAGTTTACAGTTATTTCAGTTCAGCAATTTGAAGATTCCAATCCATTATCTGACATCTGTTTTGTCAATGGCATTTCTATTTTATTCTTTGATGCACATGACAAACTAAATGCTGTTAAAGTATAATAAGATTGCTTATTATTAAAAGCAGACTGTGTTTCCTTAAAAAATATGTATATATAAATGCTTTTTATAGAGAACCTTATAACTTCTTTTAGGCTAACTTCCATGGATTGTTCTTGGCACTATTTTTACCAACGTATTTTGCTTTTTTATAAATATTAGTGTTCACTTATTTAATACTGATTAAAAGCTCTTTCTATATGTTTTAAAATTTGAAATGTAATTGTTCCTGG
>NW_007729011.1:19075-23125 GCF_000696425.1 Galeopterus variegatus
TATAGTGTCTTATATCTCACTGGTTATTACATTAGTAAATAGATATGCATCTGATTTTTTTCTATCAGAGATGGTGTCAAATGATGTAATACAGAAAGTAGTACATCAGTATGAAAGTAGAAAATGATTTTCAGCTTGGACTCAAATCAGGATGTGACTCTCTCCAGTTGTAGGATTATAATATTACCTTCCATATCAGTAGAAACAAACAAATAAACAAAAAAAATCCCCATGAATTATGATAGTGTATATTGACAGGAGTCCTAGCACTCAGATTTTGGGAACAAAAAGAGAAACTTCCATAGTGCTGAGAAATAAATATCCTGCATTTTGCAAAGCATTGTAAACCTACCCTTAGAGTGAAATAAATCAGAGCCCTAAAACTAGGGATAACCAATTCCAGCATATACAGAATGGAACAAGCAGCTCATGTAAAAATAAAAGGATAAGCAGAACCTGGAGGCAAGATAATTAGACTAAAAATTATAGAGATTAGTTCTTTACTGGTTTGGGGTTCCTGTCAGTAGTCAGAAAGAACCAGAAGTTTATATTTGAATGACAAAATGTATATACATATGTATATTCCAAAGTGCACAAGTTATATGGCTGTCTTGCAATGTGTGTGTTTAGTCATTCTCAATTCAACAAATATCTATAGAGTCCATAGTATTTGCCTAAAATTGGTCTGGCATTAGGGGTACAATAGATAATAAGAAAAAGTTCCTGCCCTCATGGAGCTTACATCTAGTGCAGAAGTTAGACAATAAACTCCTGAAACAATGAATATATAATGCGATTTCAGAAAGCGTTAGTGCTATGAGAAAAATAAAGCATGCTAAATTCTCAACAAAGACCTGAATTAAATGAGGAGGAAATTGGAAGACCAGGGAAGAGTGTCCCAGGTAGTAGGAGTAGCAAAACCAAAGGCTTTGGTACGTCTGAGAAACAGCAAGAAGACAGTGAAACCAGAATCTAATTGAACATGGGAAGGAGGTAGGATATGAGTTTGTAGAAGTAGGTTGGGTCAGATCATGTAGGGCCTTGTAGATCATGGTAAGAAGTGAATTTTATTCTAAATATAATGAAAAATAGTTGGATGGTCTTTAGTAAGAGCATGACATGCTATGGTTAACATTTTAAAAATAACCCCTGGCTAATGGAGAATGGATTGTAGCAGAACAAGAATGAAAGTGGGGAGATGATTTTTGAAAGCCGTTTCAATAGTGTAGATGGGGTGATAGTGGTTTGGACTAGAGTGGTAGAAATCATAGTGGTCAGGTTCAGAATAAAATCTAATGGTTGAATTGAGAGAATTTTCTGGTGGATTGGATTTGCACGAATGGTGATATGCTTCCCGAGATTGGGAAAATGAGACCAAACAGTGATAGAGAGCATCAACAATTCTGTTTTGGACCTGTTGTATTTGATATGCTTATTAATCATCTAAGTGGAAAGGTCTAATAGAGAGTTGAATACATGAATCTTGGAATCACTTTTATAGATTATTTTTTTTCTTGTTAAATAATGACCTTTAGAAACTAGCTCAGGGATTATTATCTATGTTTAACTCAATTAGGTGGACCCCGCCTGACCTATTATAGTCATGGTTCTGATGACCAGGTGGGACAAAACCAGATAAGCAACACTAAAACACTATTTAAGAGAATTCTGTCTTAACCAGACTTATTGCTAGTTGTGTGTATTCTATGTGCCAATATTATACTAGATACATTCTACAAAAGGAAAATGTCCACTTAAAAAAGTCTAATATGCATCATGAAAAAAGGCAAATTGCAATCATTCAAATGATCAACGTGTTGATTGAATTCCATATTGTTAATTCTTGTAGAGATCACAGAGACCAATCTGCCCCTGATGACCATTTAATAAAGCAGGAGATACAATCAGCACACAGGTAGAATGTAAATCTTCATATTATAAATGCAATAAATAGATTGCTATAGGAATTCAGTTTCATTAAGGTGATAAGTAAGGGCTTCAAGGCAGAGGAGGCTTTTGAGGAGGGTCTTGGACTTTGACAGGTGGATTAGAGGGAGGGCACTTTTATTTTTTTATTGAAAGTTAATTGATTATGCATATTTGTGGGGTACAGAGTTGGATATTAATACCTGTATACAATGTATGATGGTCAAATCAGGATAATTAGCATATTTATCATTACAAAACATAATCATTTTTTTTTGTGATGAGCACATCTATCTCCATTCTAGTCATTTGATAAAATGTATTAAATTAGTATTGCATAGCTCAACTGTCTACCAATAGAATATATTTTTCCTGTTCATTTTTGTATCTATTAATCAATTTCTCACTATCTCCTACTCATGAGTGAGGACATGTAGTATTTCTCTTTCTGTGCCTGGCTTATTTCACTTAACATGATTTTCTCTAAGCTCATCCATGTTGCTGCAAATGGCAGAATTTCATTCTTTTTTTATGGCTGAGCAGTATTCCATCATGTGTATATACCACATTTTCTTTATCCAGTCATTTGTTAGTAAACATTTAGGTTGGTTCCTTATTTTGGCTACTGTAAATAGAGACACAATAAACTTGAGAGTACAGGTATCCCTTTGACATGATGACTTCCACTCTTTTTGGTATATACCCAGTAGTGGGATTGCTGGATCATATGGTAGTTCTATCCAAAGTTGTTTGAGAAACCTCCATAGTGTTTTCCATAATTACTGTACTAATTTACAGCCTCACCAACAGTGTATAAGGGTTCCTCTTTCTTTGCATCCTTGCCAGTATTTGTTATTTTTGGTCTTTTTTGATAATAGCCTGTCTAACTGGGATGAAATAATATCTCAATGTAGTTATGACTTGCATTTCTCTGATGATTAGTGATGTTGAGCATTTTTTCATATAGGTTTTGGACATTCGTGTGTCTTCTTTTGAGAAATGTCTATGCAACTCCTTTGCCCATTTTTTAATTGGAATATTTGTTTTTTTACAGTTGAGTTGTTTGAGTTCCTTGTATATTCTGGATATTAATCCCTTGCCAAATGCATATTTTGCAGATATTTTCTCCTATTCTGTGGGTTGTCTTTTCACTCTGTTGATTGTTTCCTTTGCTGTGCAGAAGCTTTTCAGTTTGATATAATCCCATTTATNTCTTTAATCCATTTTGAGTTGAGGTATTGGTCTAGTTTCACTTTTCTACACATCTGGTTTTCTCAGATCATTTATTGAAAAGGCTGTCCTTTCCTCAATGTATGTTCTTGGTGCCTTTGTCAAAGATCAGTTGACTGTAAGTATGTGAGTTGATTTCTGTGTTCCCTATTCTGTCACATTGGTCCAAGTATCTGCTTTTATACTAGTACCACGCTGTTTTGGTTATTATAGCTTTGTAGTATATTTGGAAGTCAGGTAGTATAATACCTCTGGTTTTATTTATTTATTTATTTTTGCTCAGAATTGCTTTGGCTATTTGGGGTCTTTTGTTGTTCCATATGAATGTTAGGATTTTTTATTCTGTTTCTGCAAAGAATGCCATTGATATTTTGATTTCATTGAATCTGTAGATTGCTTTGGGTAGTATGGACATTTTCACAATATTAATTCTTCTAATCCAAGAGCATGGAATGTCTTTCCATCTTTTTGTGTCCTTTTTAATACCTTTCATCAGTATTTTTTTTTTTTTTAGTTTTCATTGTAGAGATTTTTCACCCCCTTGGTTAGATGTATTCATAGGTATTTTATTTTGGGGGTGACTTTTGTAAATAGGCTTGCTTTCTTGATCTCTTTTTCTGCTAGTTTGTTGTTTGTGTATAGAAATGCTTCTGATTTTTGTATACTAATTTTGTATCCTGAAACTTTACTAATATTGTTTCTCAGCTCTAAGAGTTTTTTGGTAGTCTTTAGGTTTTTCTATATGTAAGATATGCCATCTGCAAAGAGGGACAATTTGTCTCTTTCCAATTTGTCCTTTTCCAACTTGGATACCATTTATTTCTTTCTCTTGCTTGATTGCTCTAGCTAGTACTTCCAATACTGTGTTAAATAGGAGTGGTGAGAGTGGGCATC
>NW_007729011.1:23634-34646 GCF_000696425.1 Galeopterus variegatus
TTCCAATACTGTGTTAAATAGGAGTGGTGAGAGTGGGCATCCTTGTATTATTCCTGTTCTTTAAGGAAAGGCTTTTGACTTCTCCCCATTCAGGATAATGTTAATTGTGAGTTTCTCATGTACAGTTTTTATTGTGTTGAGATACTTTCCTCCTGTATGTTATGTATTGAGAGTCTTTTTCATAAAGGGCTGTTGAATTTTTTCAAGTGTTTTTTTTGCATCTATTGAGAGGATCATATCATTTTTGTCTTCCATTTTGTTGTTATGGTGTATCACACTTATTGATTTGCATGTATTGAACCATCCTTGCACCACTGGGATGAATCCCACTTGATCATGGCATATAATTATTTTGATGTGCTGCTGAATTCTCTTTGTTGTTGTTGTTGTTATTATTATTATTATTATTTTGAGTATGTTTGCATCTGTGTTCATCATGGATATTGGTCCGTATTTTCTTTTTTGTTGTGTCTGTGATTTTTGTGTCAGGGTGATGCTGTCCTCATAAAATAAGTTGGAGAGAATGGTCTCTGTTTCAATTTTTTGGAGTAGTTTGAAAAGGATTAGTAGTAATTCTCCTTTAAAAGTTTGGTAGAATACTGGTGTGAAGCCATCTGGTCCTGGGCATTTCTTTGTTGAAAACTAGTAATTACTAATTTGATCTCGTTGCTCATTATTGGTCTTATCAGCTTTTCTATTTCTTCTTGATTCAGTCTTGGTAGTTTGTAGGTGTCCAGAAGTTTATTCATTTCCTCCAGATTTTCAGATTTGTTTGCATATAGTTGTTCATAGTAATTTCTAATGATTCTTTGTATTTTTGTGGTATCAATTGTCATTTCTCCTTTTTCTTTTCTGATTTTTTGTTATTTGGGTCTTCTCTCTTCTTTTTTAAGTTAGTTTAGCTAATGGTTTGTCTATTTTACTTATCTTCTCAAAAAACCAACTTTTTGTTTCATTGATCTTTTGTATCATTTTTTGGGTCTCTATTTCATTTAGTTCTGCTCTAATCTTTATTATTTCTTCCCAACTACTAATTTTGAGATTGGATTGTTCTCTTTTTTTTAGTTCTTTGAGGTGTAATGTTAGGTTGCTTATTTGGAGTCTTTCTATTCTTTTGATGTAAGAATTTATTGCAATAAACTTCCCTCAGTACTGCTTTCTCAGTATTTCGTAGGTTTTGGTATGATGTGCTTTTATTTTCATGTGTTTCAAGAATTTTTTTTTAAGAGTTCAGAGATTTTATGATTGCCAATAAAACTAGATGATAATTTTGACTAGATGTTGTCATACATTACTTTGAGATTAAAAGCATTGAAGTAATATTTTGCTGAAACTTAAGTTGCATAAAAATAAGGTGAATAAATCAAGGGTGGTTTTAAAGAAATAATTTATAAATCAGTTCAAAATTAAGGAAATAAATAAGGTGAACTTGTACAACTACAATTTCTGTAGTATAGAGGTAACATTAATTTTGATTAATTTAATTTAGGTAAGTGTTAGGCTGATGAATGATACAGCTCAATAATTCCTAAAATTTATCTTCATGGTTTCTTTCATGCAGGCAGAATATTCACAAAAATTTATTTCTGAGGTAAAATTAGTACAGGTAATATATTTTTAAAATTAGTGGCAAATATAGGTTATCAGAATATGTATAGGTACCTCACATTCTTTTGAACATTCCCTTGGAGAGTGATATGACAAACCTATCTTTATATGTTGTGTGCTATTTTTTTAAGTGGTACAATTTAAAGTCATATGGTAATTCATACACTGACAGTTCATATGCTTAATATACCATTTAAAAATGAAATTATTAACCTTTAAAATTAAACCAAGTACTCAATGGAAAATATATTTTGTATTCAACAAAATTGTATAAATTTAGTTTTTCTGTAATCACTTAAGTAGAAATACTGGGAAGTGCTTTTTTCTAAACCATGACTAATTATTTTCAGATCTGACAATTCAGAAGTAGTCTATAAATATGTCTTTTTTTGACTTGTTTTATTTTTATTTTTTAATTTTCTATTAGCATATACATTGTTACAAGTAATACTTATTCTTTATGCCCCTTATCTAATCTCTCCTTTTCCCTCCTTCCCCTGCTCCCAACTTCCCCCTTCCCCTCCCCCCCTCTAACAACCATAGATTTGTTCTCTCCATCTGATAGATTAACTGTTCTTCTCTTGGTTTGTTGCCTAGATGATCTGTCCAGTACTGAGATGGGTGTGATCAAGTCCTCCCCTATTATAGTAAATCAGATGCTTCTGTTACTCTGGAGTGTGCTTTGTGGAGAGAGAGGACCTCTTCTTTCTTTTCTTTTTTTTTTTTTTGGTCTCTGCTGCCCTCTGCATGGTGGCTGAGACTGCTGCTATAGAGACTAGCTGCTTTTGCAGCAGTCATGGCAATTGCTGTGGCTATGATGGGCTACCCGTGTGAAAATGATGATTTTGGTGTGCTCTTTACCTGGTTGCAGCTGGGTTTAGCTTTCCCTGGCTCTGTGCCTCAGGGTCCCAGTGGGCCGTGGGGCAGTGATGGCAGCTTGCCTGCTTGTGGCTGGGTTTGGCATCCCTACCTCCATGCCTCATTCTAAAATGTTGTTGCAGAGCAGTTGGTGGGGAGGTAGGAGAAGGGAAGGGGATGGGGAAATAGGGTGGGAAGAGGGGGATGGAGGGAGAGCATGATTGAGGCCCATGGTCCCCCTCATTCTGTCAGGGGAGATCGGGGGGCTTCCAGTGGCAGCTTGGTCATCATTGTGCTGGATGCTGATGTCAGGGGGGTGTGGCTGAAGCCCTCGACCACCCACTGCTCTAGCTCGGGAGCCTGGAGCACTTCCTGTGGCAGCTTAATGTTTAGCACCAGGCTGGTTGTGAATGTCAGGGGGCATGGCTAAGGTCCTCAGCCTCCCACTGCCCCAGCTTGGGAGCCCAGGGAGCTACCAGTGGTGGCTTGCTGGTCATTACTGGGCTGGTTGAGGGTGTGTGTGGGGGCGTGGCTGAGGCCCTTGGCCCTCCCCCTCCCTGGCTTGGGAGCCCAGGGTGCTTCCAGTCCTTCTAGGTTTTATAGGTATTCTTCAGTGGCATTAGACCTTTACTAATTAACATCAAACTTTGTGTCTGATCTGTGGGTACTTTGTTTTTTCTCTCAATTCTGTGTTGGATTATTTGATGTTCCCACCACTTAAACTCTTCACTGGAACTAATTTGTCCTTTGCCTACTTCTAAAATGGAGGAACTTCCTGTGGGGACCAGTACTTGAGCCCTGTAGTTGAGCTAAGCTAAATTACTTCATCTCTGCTGATACTCTGGGGAAGGCTTTTTGTGCAGCTCAGGTTTTAATGGTTGACCTTGTATGCACTTCCTTGTATGCACTGACCTTGTANAGCCCAGGGTGCTTCCAGTCCTTCTAGGTTTTATAGGTATTCTTCAGTGGCATTAGACCTTTACTAATTAACATCAAACTTTGTGTCTGATCTGTGGGTACTTTGTTTTTTCTCTCAATTCTGTGTTGGATTATTTGATGTTCCCACCACTTAAACTCTTCACTGGAACTAATTTGTCCTTTGCCTACTTCTAAAATGGAGGAACTTCCTGTGGGGACCAGTACTTGAGCCCTGTAGTTGAGCTAAGCTAAATTACTTCATCTCTGCTGATACTCTGGGGAAGGCTTTTTGTGCAGCTCAGGTTTTAATGGTTGACCTTGTATGCACTTCCTTGTATGCACTGACCTTGTATGACTTGTATGTATAGGTCTCATAAGGTCTAGTTCACCTGGGTTGTGTAGAAACTCTGGTCTGGGCTTGAGTCTTTTCAGCAAACTGTACCCCTTGCACTTTATATTCCTGACCAGTCTCCACTGAGTGGATCTGTACTGATTGGAGGGCAGATCAGCTGTCCTTGCTGTGCCCCAGTGTTCCCCTGGTGGGCCTGTCTCCCCCACATCCCCACTCCAAACACTTCCCATAGGACGGGCTGTGTGCTGGTCCCTTGTGATGACTCACCAGCTTCTCAGTGGTTCCTTTTTTCTGTTGTCTGTGGTTATTCACTCCTATGTGGTTCCAAAGGAACCCTGTTAGTGGTTTTGCTGGCCTGGAGGCCACCAAGGCCCTCTTCTCCCCTGCCCTTCCAAGTAACTTCATACAAAGGGCACAGGTATGGCTTTTGCCAGCTCAAGGAACCCTGTTAGTGGTTTTGCTGGCCTGGAGGCCACCAAGGCCCTCTTCTCCCCTGCCCCTCCAAGTAACTTCATACAAAGGGCACAGGTATGGCTTTTGCCAGCTTTTGCTCCATATGCTCACCAGCTCCAGCCTTAAAGCAGCCAGGGCTCGAAATGTTGGGAGTGGGGCCTGGGCAAAATGCCCTTGGGTGTTGGGTCATATCCCCAAACTGTGATTGCAGCAGCAACCTGGGACCTGGCAGGTGCTGGCAGCTCAGTATGAACTCTCTCCCTAGATCAATGCAATTGCATGGCCTCCTAGCAGTTTCCAACACCAGGAGCACAGCTGCAAGGGCAGCACAATTCCCCTGTGGTTTGGGCTGCTGGCCCATGGTGCCACACTTGCTCACCTCTCTCTTGCACATAAAAACTCCTTCTGGGTCCTTGCTGCTCCTGGCTGGAGGACAGAATAGCGGTGGCTGGGAATTTTCTTCCATTCTCTATGTGCCTATCCTGAGCTTCTGTACTCAGTAGCGTCTCTGCTGCTCCTTTGATGTGTTCCAGCTCTCTCCTGTTGTTACTTTCATCCAAGTGTACTTCTGTATTTGATGAAATATCTGTCTTTGTGGGGGAGACAAGTGGTGAATCCTTCTAGTTGGTCATGTTGCTCCACCCCTCGGAGGGCACTTTTAGATGAACAGAATGGCATGAACAAAGATGTAGTGGCAGCAATGCTTGGCAAGGCTTATTCAAGTAAAGGCAAATAAGCTTCCTTAGCTTCTATGTATGAAAGACAAGCATAACTTCATTCATTCCGCAAAGAATTGTAATGAATATCTCTTTTCTGAGGATTGCACATTCAGTGTTTAAAGTTTATTCCCCTAGTAAACAAGAGAGTTAAAATTTGTGTCCATCTTTTTCTGACTTTTTTGTTTTCAACTAAAACTCACTTATAAATAGTATACAATATATGATAAAGTTTATAAAAGAAGCACAAGCAAAGCATATTGATAAACTGGAGAGGGAATAATAATTTCTTCTTGGAAGAGTCAGTAAGATCTTCATAGAAGAGGTGACTTTTGAGTTTAATGATAGTATGTTAGGAAAAAAAAAATCCTTAACTTGGGAGTATTAACATCTTACTGTTCCCCTAATTCATCTATCAAAAGAACAGGACCTTTGAGTTATTTTTCTTTGTAATCCCCACAAGAATTAAAAATGTGGGATTCAAACAATATCTATCATATACTATTATATATTCGATATGTTCTTTTATGAAATATATATTTTATGTTTTTGCCCGTTTTTCTACTAGGTTTTCTGTCTTTCTCAAAACGGATTTTAGTTACTCTTTTTATATATTCTTGATATGGATTCTTTGTCAAAAATATTCATTTCAAAAATATTCTCTCATTCTTTTCATTTTCTTAATGGCATCATTTGATAAACATTCTCAATATAGAAAGACCGATTCACCAGTTTTTTCTTTATGGTTATTCTTACTTCTGTGTTTTATTCTAAAAGATTTATTGTTTTATTTTTCACGTCTAGATATGCCATCAATTTGGAATTGATTTTTATGTATGAAGTGAAGTAAGGGTCAAGACTTTTTTCCTTAAGGATAGCCGGTTGACCCTCTATTGGGTTCTTTAATGGTATTTCTTTGTTTGTGATTACCTAATTCTTCTTATACTTAACAGATAAAGAAAACTGAGGCTTAACTTAGGTAATATTCCCAAGATCACATAGCTATCATTTGACAAGTGTATAACATGATCAGATTTATGTTTTAGAACAGTAACTTTGACTAAAATGTAGAGGATGGACTGGGAGGTAGTTAATAGATCTGACAGATATTTAGAAGGCTAACTTTATATGTTTTTTGGTAGTTTACAGAGGCTCAGTGGTGCCATTAACCAGTTAGGAATTGCAAGAAAATAAGTGAACAATTGAACAATTATATGCTCAGTGGTTAAAAATATGCCAGGCACTGCACTCAGTTCTGAAATAACAGTGATTAACAAGAGAGATATGGTGCTTATTCTTAAGGAGCTTGCAGTTCTATGGGAGCAGATAATTAAATATGCAATTGCAATAATGTATGATATGTGCTATATTAAAGGAGGTATAGGATGTAATTGGAGCTCACAGGAGGGTTGCCTTACTCAGTCTGGGGTTCAGGGAGGACATCTACAGAAGACTCTGGCAGAAGGATAATAGTAATTTATCAAGTAAAGAAGGAGCAGATGGAGAATTTTTGAGGCAGAAGGAATAGCATATGCAAAGACAGACAGAAAGTGAGGGAGAGATGGTATGTTCTAAGAATTAAAGGAAGTTCAGTTTTGCTTCAACATAGAAGAACACTGGGGAGAGGTGAAAGTTCATGAAAGATGAGGCTGAAGAGTTATGTAGACTCCAATCTTGGACAACTTTGCAAGTCATTTTAAGCAGTTTGCAAATTATCCCAAAAGCAGGGGAAACTCATTAAGAAAACTTTTTTTTTTCATAATGGGAAAGTAGCAGGATGATAATATGGAATAAGTTAAAATAGTGAGTGAAAGAAATATATCTTACTAGCTAGATTTAGATGTCATGCTACCATAAAATGACAAAGAGAGAAATCTGGCATGAGGCTACAGATTTGGATTCACCAGTTTATTGGTGATTCAATGAAACAATGAGAGTTGATGAGATCACCTTAGGAGATAATACTGGAATCTTAGGTGGTTGTCATTTTGTGGAGGGATATTAATATCAGGTCAAAGAGTTTGCATTATAGTTGTAAAGTTTAAATAAGTTTCTGAATAGTTGGTGATGATGAAGACCATGAATTAGGAAGATTAATCTGGAAGAGGTAGCAGGCTATAGAATTAGGAAAAGTTCAGAGACTATGAAACCACTTAGAACATTATTGTAACTTCCAAGCTGAAAAACTGTAAGAGCTACAATCTGGATAGTAGCAGAGAACAAAAGACAAGGGATGACCTTTAGAATCAAACAGATCTGGGTTCAAATCCCATCTCAAACACTAATGTTCATATTGTTTACCGTTATCTAGAAGCGTAGGCGCTTATATATTTGTTCAATGAATGAATGAAATTATCTCTGTTAATTCTAAGAATAGATAGCCCACTCTAAAATATATACTCTAATTCCAATTCTAGTTCTGAAAACAAATGCAAATAATATTGTCCCAAAGAATACAAGTAAAAATAAAAAGTATAAAATATACGGATAAAATAACAGATTTTGGTCTTATATAAGAAGTTTCTAACAGCCACAACTAGATTCCTGCAGGAGGTGGTGAGCTCCCCATTACTAAAGGTGTTCAAGAGGGCCGGCCCGGTGGCGCACTGGATGAGTGCGCCGCTTGGGAAGCGCGGCGGCGCTCCTGCCCGAGGGTTCAGATCCCACATACAGACCGGTTCCCGCTCACTGGCTGAGCGAGGCGCGGGAGCAACACCGGGGGTTGCAATCCCGTTGCCGGTCCCCGGTCCGGTACGGGGGCAACACTGAGGGTTGCGATCCGTTGCCGGACACGGAAAAAGACAAAAGACAAAAAAAAAAGGTGTTCAAGAAAGGATAAATAACAGTCTATTATGGATATTTCAGAGAGTATTCAAGCAACAAGTATTGAAATAGATGCTTTTAGTTCTGTGAGATTTGATCATTGTGTTAATGTATCTTTAAGCATATTTGGTAGGTTAGAAACCTCTTTTCCTTGGAAGAGGATAATATACCTGAAATCTGATGTTGGAACCCAGTAACTGAATGTGAAATCCAACCAATAACTGGAGTCAAGATCATTATTTCTGGTGAGAGTATGGCTTAATTGATTACAAAGAGACAGTGTGTTTGGTTTATAACATGTTCTGGAGGTTTGTCTAACCCATATATTCTTGTTGGGTTAACTCTCAGGCTTGTAGAAGAAATGAATAGGCCTCAGCAACGTAGTGGCCAGCCAGGATCTAAAGGGGGAAATGGCTTTAAGACACCCTTGTAGGGAAGCGTGTCTAGTAGATCCTAAAAGCAGTGATATTCAATATTAAAAGATTTTCTTTACTGCATAAATTTATCTTATTTTCAGGGTAAATATTCTGTTAAACATGACAGTCTCTTGAATATGTGTGTATGTTTAAAAGTACTTTTATATACTGGTTGCAGGGCAAAATGAACTGTAGAAAGCTTAAATAGGATGGAGAGGTAATTATAATATTATCAGAGAAAAATGGTACAGAAGCACAGCATAGCAAGCTAATGGAAAAATGACCAAAAAAAAATGTAAAAATTCCTTAGGAATATTTTGCAAGGGATATAAACTTTGTCTGTTAATGCAAGATAAAGGTTAGATTTTTGTAATTTGGTGACTAAAGGAAGAGGTGACTCCAGAATGCTAGAGAATTTGTGACTAGTTGTGATTCTTTACTTGAAAAGTATGAGTGTCTTTGAGACAAAGGGAGAAAATGAGAGAGCAAGAGAAAGAAAGAAATGGAAACAGAGAGTCACAAATTGAGAGAGATAGGGAGAGAGACATACAGAACAATTTAGGAAAAGGGAAGTACAGAGGAAAAATTAGAGCTGGGAGCTAGTGAGGGATAGACGGAGGTGAGATAAGGTAAAGAAATGCATTAGTTAGGATTTACATGGTTGTAAGCTACAGAAAACAACTCAAACAATTTTTTAAAAGGAACTTCATTGGCTCACATAACTGAAAAGTCCAAGCGTGAATATCTTTAGACCCAGCTTGATCTGAGAATTAAAATGACATCAGGCACACTTTATTTTCTTCTTTCAGCTCTTCCCTCTTTGATGATGTCATTCTTAGTCTCACTCTCCCCACAAATTGGCAAAGATGGCCAAGAGAAGACACACACATTCTACCAGTTTAGAGACCCTTGAAGAAAGAGTAATTCTTTTTGCAATTAAGTCTGATTAGCATGGTTTAAGTCATGTGTTATTCTGAAAAAAATCACTGTGGCTAAGGGGATGTTTACTTTTCATAGTGTTTCATGCTTACCATCAATCCAGACAGTGGGATCAGTCCCACCAGCAAAATATGGACTGAGAATGGGAGACTGGTGATTCCTTAAAATGAACAGAGGCATCTTTTTACCAGAAGAGGAGATGCTGGGAAGACCAAAATAATAGATATATACCTCAAGGAAAGTGAGAAAGAAGACAGGGAAGAAAGAGAAAAAAGAGAAAGAAAGGAGGGAGGGGAGAGCAAAAAGTATTCATCATGAACAGCATCTATTAAGATCTCTATGGGACCAAGAAGCAGAGCTGCATATGACTAGAAAGCCTGCTGAAAAGATATGATGTGAAAAGGTTTACATGAACATTTTCTGTTGTGAAAATGAAAGTCCCATATTTGGCTTTGCATACACAAAGCTGTCATCATACTGGGTTCCAAAACTTTATCTTTGAATACCAAAAATAAATCTTTTACTCAAATGTAGATACCACATGCCTTGAGAGATTTCATATTTTCCATGAGTGCAAGTATCCACTGAGTATTTTCTTCACAGCTTCTTTGGTCTCCTTATTTCTCAGGCTGTAGATGATGGGGTTCAACATTGGGGTTACCACTCCATAAGAGAGCCCAATAATTTTATCATATGTCTTTGTGTCCTTTGACTTGGGCTTCATGCACATAAAAAGGGCTGAACCATAGAATAAGAGGACCACAGTCAGGTGAGCTGAACAGGTGAAAAAGGCTTTCTTTCTCCTCTCAGCAGAATTAATTCTCAGGATGGAAGAGAGAATGAAAATATATAGGTGATAAAAATTAACAGCAATCAATCACCAAAAAAACAATACTTGCCACTGTCATAATAAACACACTCATGGAGATATCTGAGCACATGAGTTTAAGAAGAGCCAGGATCTCAGAGATAAGATGATCAATGACATTATTTCCACAGAAAGGCAACACCATTGTCAGGACTGTTTGCATCAGCGAGTTCAGGCAGCCTAGGATCCAGGACCACGCAGCCATATGCACATATAGCACCTTGTTCATGATGATGGGGTACTTCAGTGGGTTGCAGACGGCCACATACCGGTCATAGGCCATCACAGCCAGGAGGACACACTCAGTGGAGCCCAAGTCAAGGGAGACAACCATTTGCAGAGCACAGCCAAAGAAGGAGATGGATTTTTTTCTCAGACAGAAATACAACAAGCATCGGAGGAATGGATGATGATGTGTAACAGATGTCCAAGAATGAGAGGTTTCGAAGGAAGAAGTACATGGGAGAGTGTGGAGGTGAGAATCCAAGATGATGATGAGGATGAGGAGGCTGTTTCCTAGGATGATTATCACGTACATGATGAGGCAGAGCATGAAAAGAAAAAGCTGGAGCTCTGGGTATTCGGAAAGCCCCACCAGAAAGAATTCGTTAACAGCAGAGTAATTCCCCATCTCCAGGTCACCTGTAGGGGTTAGAAAAAAACATGATTCAGGGAAATTTGAGTTTTTGTTGTAGATTTATCAAATTGCTTTGTCTTTCATTATTTTATTTTATTCCTAGAATAGCCCCTGAAATCAGCAAGGGCAGAGATATTATGTTAATTTTACCAGTGATGAAAAAGGCACTGAGAGGTAGGTAGATTCTTAGTATCACACAGCAACAAAGGCTGGGAATTGTGCTAGGAAATGCCAGTCCTCTAATTACTAAAATCCGGGAACAAATTACTTTTTTTTTTTAAATTTTGGTGGCTGGCCATTATGGTCCCTCAAAATTTAAAGGTGCTGTTCTAGGGCCGGCCTGTGGCTCACTCGGGAGAGTGTGGTGCTGATAACACCAAGGCCACAGGTTCGGATCCTATATAGGGATGGCCAGTTTGCTCAC
>NW_007729011.1:35016-40619 GCF_000696425.1 Galeopterus variegatus
AGAATGCATCATCTAGGATTGTTACATATTTATGTAATAAGGAACTCAACTAAAACTAACTTAATAAGGAAATTTATTATCCACTGTCCCGACCCACAGGATATTCAACGCAGACCCTGGAGGCGGGAGTGGGAATGGGATGAAACAAGAGACGCAAGAGATGGGAGACAAGACAGTATTCTGATCAAGTCTCGTTTATTGATTCTTAGGTTACATCTTATATAGGAAAAAGCAGGCATGCTGCAAAGGGTCTGGAATGTAAAGATATGATAATATCTTGAGGAGAGACAAAGACAGGACATTCAAAGTAAAGGTTGCCGCCCAGAATGTTTATGGTTAAACAGTTTCTGGAGAAGGATAAAAGGTCACTTGCAAATTAACTTGCATAGCCAGGAGCAATCAGTTTCTGGCACAAGCAGATTTCGAGGCAGTTATCATGTAAAGCACGGCCATCTGAGCAGATTGTCACGTAGGAGCGGTCTCACAAGAAGGGGTGTGGGGCTTCAGGCCCCCAACAGTCTTTGGCTTATTCTTTGTCTGGCCACATAGGACAGTCCTCCTGGCTTCTCCATTACCTTTCTATAGTTTTTGTCTTCCTCTTTTGAGTTGTTACCTAGACCGTGGTTTGGAGAGATATTTAAAAAAGAGATGATGGTACCCATAACTTAGTATCTTAGAAAAGATTTTCTTCTTCTTGAGTGTCCCTGCTTATCTCTATTGACATTGGCACATGGACTTGTTCCTGTAAAAGTGTGAGTTGAGGAAGTTTTGGTTTGGTTGAGCACAGCTGTTCTGAAGTAGAAGGATGAGGAGGAGGAAGAAAGGAGGTAGGAGAGGGAGAGAAGGAGCCTCTTTTTACCGTTACAAAAGAGCACTAAACTTAGCATTTGCATCTTGGGAGAGGGAATGTTAAGGAGAAAGGGATGAAGAAGTGGCTCTTTGTCTCAGTTCAAAAAAAGTCCCAGTGCGGCCATTTTTCTAGCATCTAGGGCAAAAAAGAGAAAGCAGAAGAAGTAATTAATCCTCTTATCATGAATTATCCCATCATAAAAGTCCCAGTTTAACCTCCCAATCTTCTTTCATGCTGTTTCTGTATTTTCCCACTCCATGACTGTGTCAAGGGAGAAGTTATTGGGAAAGGGTTTTCTCCTTGATAATCTTCATCAGTCTTGCCTAAAAAGCCAGTCCAGTAGCACAATACAACCTAAGGCAAAACTGAGTACTTGCTATGTAACATGGCTTTGAGAAAATTCTTCTCTAACTGAATTGCCACTTCTAAATCTCTCTAATACAGAAATTCTACTGACCCTTCCTCCTCATGCTGTGCAATTGCTATGCTGAACTCTTTTTAATCTACCCCAAACACTGCACACTTTCTAATGCTTTTGCATACACTCTTATCTTAAACTGAAAGGATGGAAGGAACCCTCCCAGTCATTTATTAACGTTTTCTAGGAAACCTTCCTAAATGTCTAGTTCAAGTGGGATATCCATTTTATATGCTTCCACAGAACTGTGTTTCTCTCTCGCATAGCATCTGCTATTTATTCATTTATTTAGTGCTTAGCATGGAAGATACTATAGTAGTTACTAGAGATCCAAATGGGAGAAAGATAGATGCTGACCCTCAAAATTGTCACTGAACACAGATTATTTAGGAGAGAGTTATTTCATATTTTTAAGAAAGAAATAATTTCTGTGCTAAGTTAAGGGTTTAATGTCTAAATAATTATGGCACACTTTGCAAATCACTTTATCCAATGAAAATAGCTCTTACACCCCAAATTGTCAAAGATAGAATAAAACTATGATTCAACCTCATTTGAATATATATGCAAAAGTATAAACAAATACATTCAAACCAAATCTAACTGTGTATTAAGGTATTGTCATCAATGCAGAGCATTCCTAATTAATGTTTGGAAATCTATCAGTATAATGTACCAAACAATAGGTAAATGGGAAAATAAATCTATATGATCATCTAGTTAGTTATAAAAAAGTATTTGATAGACTAAAATTCTTTCTTGATAAAAGCTCTTAGTTATCTAGACATGGGCCAATTTGATTTTAAATGATGAAACTCTAGAGGTATTTTCCTACTAATCACTCAAAGATTGTCGTCATCATCATCATCATCATCATTTAACATTATTTTTCTGAAATATCCACCCAATAGACAGTTGTAATTTTTTTCCCCTCTAGAATACTGAAAATATGGTATGTGGTGATGGGGCATGTCACAGTGTGTGAGAAAACATACCTTCATTTGTTATACCACTGAAAATTACGGTCTTGGAGAAGACTTAAAGACTAGAGAAAATCTTCATCTTATATTGTTATGTAGTGGAAGCAGGTTTCATGGCAACATATAATCACAATTTTGTATACATGTAGTGGAAAGAAAGTGTACCACATATGACTTATGTTTTTCTTGGACAGATTTAGTTTTCAGGAATTTTAAATTTTCTTAATCTTTTTAATGTTTTCCAAATTTTATTCAATGAATTTACAATTTCATTTTGTATACATGTAGTGGAAAGAAAGTGTACCACATATGACATGTTTTTCTTGGACAGATTTAGTTTTCAGGCATTTTAAATTTTCTTAATCTTTTTAATGTTTTCCAAATTTTATTCAATGAATTTACAATTTCTGACTGTAAAAAAGAGAAAAAAAATTTAATAGGGACCTGCCCTTGGGCAAAGTTTGGCATCTTTGTATTCTTTCTAATGATTAGAAAATCACCAAGAAGTCAAAAACATCTAGTCATTTGTCAGCCCCAGCTGTCTTTAAAACTCAAGAAGGGAAAAGAATAGTCAATGGACAGACATTTTCTGTTGCTTTATTATATAGACTAATTTATGCCATTTAATATTCCAGTTTTAACCAATCAATCCCACAAATATATCCACCCTGAGCAGACATACTGGCATGGCCCCAATTCTTGCAAAAGGTTCTAGGGCCCACCATTTAGAATGTGACCTGGGTTAGCAGTACAGACAGGATGCACTTTCTGTACCAGCAGCATCACATAGTAAAATAAACAACAGAGGAGATATCTGGTGATTAAGAGGGACCGTGGGGAAACAACAGGAGCTTCTTTCTCTCTGTCCAAAAGGAAGGTAAAGTTTCAATTTCTTGGTTCCTTGAGCTTTGTCCATCTCCCCAAAAGCCCTGTCCTTAGATTATTTTTTTTACCACTGGGCACCATCTATGGAAGGAAATAAAACTCTGAGACTCATATGCATCCACCTGTCTTCTACTTGTATTTGCCAACATACGTGAGTCTGTAAAACATACACATTTAGCTGGCATTTCGTAGTTTGCCCAAGGAGCCTCTTGAATCAGGCTGTGCCATAGCCATCCTGAAAGGTTTCCTCAGGGGAAAACTCCCAGCACTAAGTATTTCCTTCTAGTTCCAGAGTCATCTAGTTTCCTCTATTGTTTATAAAGTATCTTTGTTCTTCACAAAATGAGTTATTCCTCATAGGAGATCCCCATTGCTTGTCTGAATAAATAAGCCCCTGTGAGCCCCAAAAGGAACTAATAGTGAATAAGACAGGACAAATAAAGGCAAAGACAAAAAGCAAAGCCCTCTTTTCCTTTTTCTGCTTGAGAATTATTCTGGGTTTTCTCACTAACATTCCTGTGTGGAAGTCAAGTGCAATTTTAGCTCTTATCTATAAGTGGGAACTTCTACCTGAGCAACAGTGTCACTGCTGGCATTGATTCCCCAGAACATTCTGCATGCTGGGACCATCCCCGAGGCTGTGCTGTGGAAACCTACTGTGCCCCAATCCTCTTGCTCCTTTGTCCTGACTGCTGATGAGGCTTGTTTATGAAAAAGTACTATGTCTTAATGCAGAGAGTCAGAGTGTTGGAATGAGTAGGACTGAAGCCATGTTGGGACCTAACCCTGCCTGGGCTGCAGAGGACGGGAGGATTTTGAAAAAGACAGCTTTTCTCTCTCTACTCTTTTTTCCCATTCCCTGATTTTCTTATCTTGCTTGCTAAATAGGAAAACAAGGCTGAGAAGCTAATTAGTACTTTGCAAAGCTAATTCTTTCTTTGAGACTTGTAGAGTTTTGAGAAATGATCAAGGCTAAATGACTGGAAGATGACCTTGGGCACCAGCCAAGTACAGCAGCACAAATCAAAACCTTGCAGGGTCCTGAGATAACAGCTCAGAAGATGAGAACAGAAACGAGATGAGGCCTTGGTGAGACCTGATACCTAACCCATAGAAATGGACCCCTCATAACTCACATCTCCTCCTCTCCTGCTTTTCATCTCCCACCTTACATTCTCTCAATCCCTCCTTTAAAAATCCCTCAGTAGGGCCGGCCCCGTGGCGCACTCGGGAGCGCGGTGCGAGTGACACCGCACCAAGGGTTGCAATCCCCTTACCAGTCAGGAAAAAGACAAAAAAAAAAAAAAAAAAAAAAAAAACCCTCAGTAAATCTAAGTCTTTGAGATGGGATAGCCTACCATCTCCTTCAGCTGAATACATCTGCTTTTCTAACACCAACCATTTGACTTCTGAGTTTTTTTTTTTTTTCTTTCCTTCTCAAGGGGGTGGGCAGCCGGACCCAGGAGGAGCTAGAGTTCAGTCTTGGTTCTGTGGCACATTAGCTGCAAAGACTTTGGGCAAGACACTTAACCTCTCTGGGCATGATATGTCATCTGTAATGTTAGCATAATAGTACCTGTTTTATAGAATTACTGTGAAGATTAATGTAACATGTGGTAGTTCTTGGCACAGAGTTATTAACACATGTTAATTTAATCTGGACTCTCAGGCATTTTTTTCCCTTTTCATCATAAGAAGAAATGAATAATTTAAAATGTATTCATAGCTATCCAATATATTTCCTTGATTTAATAATTCTTTTGGTCCATGTTTCTTTTTCATTGTTTTATTTAGAACTTTTTCAATTAAAACAACAACAAAAGAAAGACTGAGGAAATTGGTCTATGTTGTAACTAATAATAATGTACCAATGTTAATTTCTTATTCTTGATAATTGTGCTGTGGTTGTATAAGACATTAACATAAGTGGAGTGAGAGATATAAGAAAACTCAACTAATTTTGTGACTTTTCTGAAAGTATAAAATAAGTTCAAAATAAAAAGTTTTAAAAATATAAAAAATAAATTATTCAGAATTTATCAATTCCTTTTCTTTTCTTTCTGAAACTAATCTTTACAACACTGCCTCAATGCTTCCTATTCAATTCTTACTGTAGGATTCTTACCTTCTCCCCACACAGCAGGTAGGGAGCATGTTCTGTTGGGACTTCAGTTTCTAAAAAGGGATATTGATTTAGACACAAGCACATTCATCGCCATGTATCATTCCTTTCTTCAGTATTTTACCAACTCCTTTGTGTCCAGATACTAAATTCATTATGGTTGCACTTCCTCAAGCTAGTTGACATCTTAGCCATTTTCTTTCTTTTTTTTTTTGTCTTTTTGTCTTTTTCCGTGTCCGGCAACAGATCGCAACCCTCAGTGTTGCACCCGTACCGGACCGGGGACCGGCAACGGGATTGCAACCCTTGGCACCGCTCCCGCGCCTCGCTCAGCCCGAGAGCGGGAAC
>NW_007729011.1:41515-57893 GCF_000696425.1 Galeopterus variegatus
GTGGGAGCGCCGCCACGCTTCCCAAGCGGCGCACTATCCAGTGCGCCACTGGGCCGGCCCAGCCATTTTCTTTTTGAACTGTTGCTATGCAATGGGGCCCACAGTTAAGAATCCCACTGTTCCAGATTACTATGGATAGTGTCAAGGGGAACAGACCAGAGGAAAGGCTGTCATCTCTGCTCAAATGTTATGTTTTGAATTTGCATCAGTAGTGTGGGAAAATAGCCTAAATGATTCATTTTCAAGTATAGCTTAGCAAGGGTTGCTTGACTAACTTGTGGTGTGATATCCCCTGAATGTATACTTCCCCAAGGATGACTTCTCAAGATCGTGCCTGGTCACCTTGTTCTTTTTTACTTCTATAGCTTAGCAAGGGTTGCTTGACTAACTTGTGGTGTGATATCCCCTGAACGTATACTTCCCCAAGGATGACTTCTCAAGATCGTGCCTGGTCACCTTGTTCTTTTTTACTTCCTGGTTCTTCTTCCTCTTTAGGACTTCTGGTGGGCCTTTTTCGTGGGCTTCTCCTGAGCTCACCCCTTTCCACCAGAGGGAAGGGGACAATAAATACCTTATAGAGAAGTAATAAAACTTAGGCAGTGTCTGGGAAGATTGCACACTCCATAGTACTCAGTCAATGAGGAACCGGGGGAGGGACTTGTGCACTAGGGAATAAATTGCTCAATGTAATCATTTCTGGTGTGCCTGCCCAACAGACACCTGATCTTGCAAAACTGCCATTAAATTCTCTCTTTGCTGTAACTCGTGTCTCTGTGTCCATCCTTTAGCATTGGACAGATGAGGGCAGTGCTCACAAGTAGAAAATAATATAAGTGTACTCCAACCTCTGGGCCCTAAAAATTTCCAGAGGACCCATCAGTAACTCTGGTAGCCAATTTAAATTCTTCTTTGCTTTCTTCAAAGGGATTTTGTAATCCAAGAAGTAATTTAAAGTGGTGTTTTTAGGAAAAATAAGTTCTATTGACTTACACTTGAGCTAGACAGCTATAATTAATATTAACTTACTACATGTTATCAAATGGCTAGAGGGGAGGAGATTGAATGTCCTCAACACCATGAAATGATTATATTTTGTAATGATGAATATGCTAATTGTACTGATTTGATCATCAGACATTGTACACAGGAATTGATATTCAACTCTGTACCCTAAGAATAAGTACAATCAATTACGTTTCAATAAAAAACCCAAAAAACAAAACAATAAATAAACTGTGAAAGGTAGTAGCTCTCAAAGCTTTAGGGATAATGTCCCAGAGAACTAATTATACATAATTTATTCAACAGTAATTTATTTTTTAATATAAAGCAAAAGTTTCTTGGTTAAATAAATAATCCATACTTACTGCAGAAAATCTTGGAAATTTGGAAAAGTCCAAATGAAGAAGTTAAATTCATTCATAATTTCAGACATAGTAACTCTTAGTATTTTAATATCTTCATATGCATATTGAATATAATAAAAAAGTCACCCCAGTTTTCTCCTACAGTATTATCAATACAGAACACTCAGTCAACACTTCTCTTCTGACACCAGATGTGGTTCCCCCACCAAATCAAGGAATTCTCAGATACCAGCTGAGTGTCCTATATACAATTCAATTCTGACACTATATACCTGGAGTTAGCATCAGATCCCACAGGTGAAGGGCTCTTGCCCTCCACTTGAGATGCCAATCACAAGTCTGGGCCTTAGGTATTTTTGACCAGTGGCCTCTGAATTGCGGATTCTCATGAACCCCTCCTTGGGTTTTGTCATTTGTTAGAATGACTCATATAACTCAGGGAAACAGTTTACTTATGTTTATTATAAAAGCATATAACTCAGGAACACCTAGATGAAAGAGATGCATAATACAAGATATACGGAAAAGGACATGCTCTTTTGGAGTGCACCATACTCCACGTGTTTAGCAATCCAGAATCACTCCGAATCCTGTCCTTTGGGTTTTCATGGAGATGTTATTACTTTGGCATAATTGATGAAATCACTGGCCATTGGTTATCAACTCAACCTTTAGCCTCTCTCACCTCCCTGGTGGTAGGAGAAAGGGAGGGGGAAAGTTTTCTACATTTCTACCTGTGATTGGATTGTGTAAAATTGAATTTATTTTTTCCCTAAAAGATTAAGATAATTCATTGTGAAGACATTGGCTGGAGTATTTTTAATTTTTTTAGAATAGTTTTAGGTTCACAAAAGCTTTCAGCTTTTCCCCATTCAGGATGATATTGGTGATTGGTTTGTCATATATGGCTTTTATTATGTTGAGTTACTTTCCTTTTATACCTAATTTGCTGAGAGCCTTTTTCATGAAGGGTTTTTGAATTTTGTCAAATGATTTTCTGCATCTATTGAGATAATCACATGGTTTTTGTTCTTGATTTTGTTGATGTGGTGTATCACATTTATCAACTTGTGTGTGTTGAACCATCCTTGTCTCCTAAGGATGGATCCCACCTGATCATGATATATAAGTTTTTTGATGTGTTGTTGTATTCTCATTGCTAATATTTTGTTGATGATTTTTGCATCTATGTTCATCAGATATATTGGCCTGTAGTTTTCTTTTTTTGTTGTTGTATCTTTGTTTGGTTTTGGTATGAAAGTTATGCTGGCCTCATAGAATGAGTTTGGGAGAGTGGTCTCTGTTTCAATTTTTTTGGAATAGTTTGAAGAGAATTGATATTAATTCCTCTTTAAAGGTTTGGTAGAATTCAGCAGTAAAGCCATCTGGTCCTGGGCTTTTCTTTGTTGGAAGACTGCTGATTACTGCTTCAATCTCAAGCTTGTGATTGGTCTGTTCAGGTTCAAATTTTTTGGCATAGCGTTGTTTGTAATAGTCTGTAATTACTCTTTATATTTCTGTGGTATCAGTTGTAATGTCTCCTTTGTCATTTCTAATTTTTGTTATATGAGTCGTCTCTTTTCCTTCTTTCTCTCCTTTTTTTTTTGTTAACCTAGCTAATGATTTGTCTATTTTATCTATCTTCTACAAAACCAAGTTTTTGTTTCATTGATCTTTTGTGTCATTTTTGGGGTCTCTACATCATTTGGTTCTGCTCTGACCTTAATTTTTTTCCATCTACTAACTTTGAGAGTGGATTTTTCTTGTTTTTCTAGTTTTTTGAAGCATAGCATTAGGTTGTTTATTTGAAATCTTTCTCTCTTTTTTTGATGTAATCATTTATTGTAATAAACTTCCTTCTTAGTACTGCTTTTGCAGCATCCTTAGGTTTCGATAAGATGTGTCTTTATTTTCATTGGTTTTAAGAAATTTTTTGATTTCTTGTTTAGTTTTTCTTGGATCTATTTGTCATTCAGGAGCCTGTTATTTAATTTACATGTATTTTTATGGTGTCTCAAATTTTGCTTGTTATTAATTTCTAATTTTAATCCATTGTGGTCTGAAAAAATACTTGAGATGATTTTGATATTTTAAATTTGGTAAGAATTGATTTGTGGCCTAACATGTTGTCTATCCTGGAGAATGTTCCATGTGCTGATGAGAAGAAGATATATTCTGTAGTTGTTGGATGAAGTGTTCTGTAGATATCTGCCAGGTTCAATTGGTCTAAAATGTAGTATAAATCCTTTGTTTCTCCGTTGATTCATTGCTTGGATGATCTGTCCAGTGCTGAGAGAGGGGTGTTCAGGGCCCCCACTATTATGATTTATTTGGGTCTATCTCTTTCTTTGTGTCTAATAGTGTTTGCTTTATATATCTAGGTGCTCTGCTGTTAGGAGCATATTTATTTATGATTGTTATGTCTTCTTGGTGGATAGATCCCTTTCTCATTATATAGTGGCCTTCTTTGTCTGTTTTTATGGATTTTGGTTTAAAGTTTATTTTATCCAATATAAGAAAGCTACTTCTGCTTATTTTTGGTTTCCATTTGTGTGGTATATCTTTTTCCATCCCTCCACTGCTAGTCTGTGTGTGTCTTTACAGATGAGGTAAATCTCTTGAAGACAGCATATAGTTGGGTTTAGCTTTTTAATCCAATCCATGAGTCTGTGTCTTTTGAGTGAGAAGTTTAATCTATTTACATTTGGGGTTGTTATTGAGAGGTATTCTCTTACTACTGGCATTTTATCACTTTTTGTTTAGATTTTTTCAATATCTTTTTTTTCTTTCTTCCCCTTTTACTATTCATCTTCAATAGATGAATTGTTTGTTGGTTTTTTGAGGTGGTAGTATTTAGTTTCTTTTTTCTTTCTCATTTGCGTTTGTGTTTTACCAGTGTTTTTCTTGTATATTCATGGTAGTGATTATTGTCTTTTGGATTCCAGATGCAGGACTTCCTTGAAGATTTCTTGCAGGGCTGGTAGTATGGCAGTGAGTTCCTGCAGCTTTTCGTTTGTGTTTTACCAGTGTTTTTCTTGTATATTCATGGTAGTGATTATTGTCTTTTGGATTCCAGATTCAGGACTTCCTTGAAGATTTCTTGCAGGGCTGGTAGTATGGCAGTGAGTTCCTGCAGCTTTTGTTTGTCTGGGAAATACACTATTTTTTCCTCATTTCTGAAGGATAGCCTTGATGGGTCTAGTATTCTTGGTTGGCAGTTTTTTTCTTTTAGTATTTGAATATGTCATCCCATTTTCTTCTGTCCTGTAGAGTTTCAACTGAGAAGTCTACTGTTAGTCTGATGGGGTCTCCTTTATGAGTGACTTGATGTTTTTCTCTTGCGCTTTTGGGATTCTCTCTTTATCTTTGAGCTTTGACAGTTTGCCTATAATGTGTCTTGGAGAGGATATTTTAAGATTGCATCTGTTTGGGAATCTTTGATCTTCCTCGATCTAAGGTCTTTGTCTCTGCCTATACCCAGAAACTCTTCCATTATTATTTCATTGAATAGATTTTCAATGCCTTTAATGTTCTCCTCCTTTTCTGGAACACCCATGATTTGGATGTTTGTGCACTTAAGGTTGTCTGCTAGCTTTCTTAGATTTTATAGTTATTTAAAATTTGTTTTTTCCTTTTTTTTTTTTTTTCCCAACTGGGTTGTATCATAAAGACTGTCTTCAAGATCAGAAACTCTTTCTTCTGCTTGCTCTAATCTGTTGCTTAAGCTCTTGGTCATGTTTATTATTTTTTTTTTTTCTTCATTGTGTTGTTTGAGTCTTCTATTATCTCATTGAGTTTCCTTAAGATGTTACTTGGAATTCCTTCTCAGTCATTTCAAGGGTTTCCTGTTCTGTCAGCTCTGGTACTCAAGAATTACGCTCTCTCTTTGGCAATGTCATATTTTCTTGGGTTTCTTGTTTGTTTGTTTGTTTTTTGTACTTGTAGTATCTCTACGTTGATTTCTAGACATCTGGTAGATCAGTTGCTTCTCCTATTACTCTGGAATATTTTCTTGGGTTTCTTGTTTGTTTGTTTGTTTTTTGTACTTGTAGTATCTCTACGTTGATTTCTAGACATCTGGTAGATCAGTTGCTTCTTCTATTACTCTGGAATGGAGTTTGAGGAGAAAGACTTCCTCTTCTTTTTCCAGGCTCCTTTGGTGACTCTCCTTGTGTCGATGCAGTTGAATATGCCACAGGCCACTTGCATGGTCTTTGTGGCTGCTACTGTGGCAGCAAGCTGTCCTTGTGGCAGTAGAAGCTATGGGGGTGGCTCTTGTGGACCACCTCTGTGGAAGCAGTGTTAAGCCTCCCTGTCCTGGTGGTGGCACTTCTCCTGCTTTCTGTGAGGGTGGGGGTCAGGGGTGACCAGGGCTTTTCCCTGTGTTGGGCCTCCCTGTCCAAGTCGTGGCACTCTTCCTGCCTTCTGTGCAGGCAAGGGTTAGCTATAGCACTAACTTATTGTATTAGAATAGAGAAAAAAGTCTCAAATTAGTAATCTAAGCTTTCATTTTAAGAAAGTCAATAAGAAGAGAAAATTAAGCACAAACAATCCGAGAAAGAAAATAAAGATACAAGTAGAAAGCAAAATAATTCGAAAGTAGAAAAACAATAGAGACAATCAACAAAACAATAAGATTGGTCTTTGAAAACATTTATAAAATTGACAAACTTCTAGTATTATTAATAAAGAAAAAGGAGAGAAGACACAAATTATCAAAATAAGGAATGAAGCACAGTATTTTGGTATAGACCCCACCGACACCAAAAGTGTTACATTATAAGTGAATACAAAAGCATCACACAAATTTGACACCTTAGATGAATGGACCTTGAAAAGCACAAACTACTATAGATAAATCCAATAAAAGATGATTTGGATATCCCTATAAATGTTAAATAAATTGAATTTATAATTAAAAATCTCCCCAAAAAGAAATATTGAGACACAGATGGGTTTGCTAGAGAATTCTACTAAAATTTTTGTATTTATTTTTTGACAATTTTGTTTTTAATTTTTTTATTTTTGGTGGCTGGCTGGCAAGGGGATCCAAACCTGTGACCTTGGTGTTATTAGACTGAACTCTCACCAACTGAGCTAACTGGCCAGCCTGTCTACCGAAATTAAAAGAATTAAAATAAATTCTATGTAATCTTTTCTAGAAAATATAAGAGGAAGAAACATCTCCTTACTCATTTTATGATGCTATTATTACTCTGATGAAAAAAATTAGACAAAAATATTACAAAAGAAACTGGAAACTACAGACCAATATCCTTCATGAATACAGACACAAAAATGTTTAACAAAAACTTAGCAAATTGATTTCTACAATATTTAAAGAATTATACACCATGACTGAGTGAGGTTTATCCCAGAGATGCAAGACTGGTTTAATATTTGAAAATCAATCGATGTAGTCCAGGAGAAAATTTTCAGGACCAAAGGATTGGTAAGTACTTTTTAGACATGAATCCAAAGCAAGATCCATAAATGAGTAAAATCTGCAAATTAGAATTCATCAAAATTAAAAACTTTTGCTTGGTGAAAGACTCTGTTAACAGGATAAAATGACAACCTACAGACTTGGTGAAAATATTCTTAAATCACGTATCTGACAAAGGAGTCCTATTTAGAATATATAAAGAACTCTCAAAACTTAACAGTAAAAACCCAAGTAGTCCAACTAGAAAATGAGCAAAAGACATGAAGAGACATTTAACCTAAGAGAATATATGGATGTCAAAAAAGCACATGAGGGTATGTTCCACTCACCACTAGAGAAATGCAAATTTAGATCATGATGACACACCACACATCTATTAGCACAGCTAAAGTAAAAAATAATGACAACAACCACAATGCTGATGAGTTAATGATATTAACTGTATCTCTCATAAATTATTGGGAATGTAAAATAGTTTTGCAATTTCTTAAAAACTTAAACATGTACTACCATATGACCTTGCAATTAGACTCCTGGGCATTTCTTACAGAGAAATGAAATTTTTTTTTTTTTCCTTTTTGTCTTTTTTCGTGTCCAGCAACGGATCGCAACCCTCAGTGTCACTCCCGTACTGGACCGGGACCGGCAACGGGATCGCAAACCTCGGTGTTGCTCCCACACCTCGCTCAGCCAGTGAGCGGGAACTGGTCTGTATGTGGGATCCGAACCCTCGGCGGGAGCACCACCGCGCTCCCAAGCGGCGCACTGTAGCAGCGTGCCACCGGGCCGGCCCGAGAAATGAAATTTTATGTCTACACAAAAACGTATAAATCAATGTTCTTAGCAGTTTTAGTTGTAATAGCCCAAACCTGGAAACAACAAAATTGTCCTTCCATAGGTGAATGGTTAAACAAGCAGTGGTATATACATATCATGGGATATACTACTCAGGAATAAAAAGAAACAAACGATTGATAAACACAATAACTTGGATGGATGTAATGGGAATTCTATGATTAAAAGCCAATCTCAAAGGGTCACATATTCCATGATCCCACTTATAGAACATTCTTGAAATGACATAATTTTACAAATAACGATCAGATTAGTGGCTGCCAGGGTTTAGGGATGGAGCAGATGGAAGGAGAAGCATGAGTGAAATCTTTGTGGTGATGGAAGAGTTCTGTTTGTAGTTGTGGTTACACAAATCTATACATAAGATAAAATGGCATAGAACTATACACACATATTGTACCAATGACAATTCCTGGTTTTGATGCTGTGCTATGGTATATGAAAGATGTAGCCATTGGGAGACATTTGGTGATGAGTACGTGGGACCTCTCTACTATTTTACTACTTCCTTCAAATATATAAATATTTCAAATGAAAAGTAAAAAAAAAATAGATATGGGGCTATTCATATTTTACTATTTCTTCTTGGATCACTTTTGGTAAGTTATGCTTTCCTGATACTTGTCCATTTAATCTAAAGTGTCAAATTTAGTGTCATAAATTGCTTACTTATGTTCTCAATATTGGCCCTAAGGTGTTATCTACTTTTTCATTTCAGATTTGGTAACTTCGTTTCTTTTCCTTTAGCTTGATTAGTTTTTCTTGGAGTTTATAATTACTCTTTCAAAACACCAACTTTAGTTGATCTTCTCTATCGTATATGAGGGTACATCCAAAAGTTAATGGAAAGATTTGTATTATCTTTCAGTTTTATTTTTCCATGGCTTTCTGAAGTACCCTTGTATTTGTTTTCTATTTCACTGATTCATGATCTTAATATTTATTATTTCTTCATTCAACAGTTTTGTTCGATTTTCTATTCTTTTTCTAACTTTGAGATAGAATCTAGGATTTTTTTTTAATATATGTAGTTTGGTCTATAAATTTTTCTCTAATCACTGGCTTTCTTTGGATTTCATAAGTTTTTATTAGTATCTTCATTAGCATTTCATTCAAACAGTTTTTTTTTTGTTGTGATTTCTTCTTCATACTATATCTTATTTAGGAGTGGATTATTTATGTTCCTTACATTTGGGGACTTTTTAAATTATATTTTCTTTTAAAGCAAATTCCTAACTTGATTTTATATGGTTAAAGAACATTCTATAAATGATTTCAATTCTTTGAAAGTATTTGAAGCTTATTTTGTGACCCCTCTTGCAGTAATAGCATTCATTCTTCTGTATATTCTTTTTTTTTTTTTTGCGCTTTTTTTTGAGACAGGCCACACCGCACTCAGCCAGTGAGCGCTGTGAGCGCACCAGCCATTCCTATATAGGATCCGAACCCGCGGCAGGAGCGCTGCTGCACTCCCAGTGCCACACTCTCCCGAGTGCGCCACGGGCTCAGGCCTGTATATTCTTAATGCAGTGTCTGTGGCTGAGGCAGACTGGGCTGCACGTGTGCTGTACTGCTCTCGCACCCAGAGCCATTTCATGAGGGTGGTCACTGTCAGCCTTCTTCCACTTGGCTCTGGCAAAGATATTTTCAATCTGGGCACAGACATCATCCTTGATATTCTTATTGGAAGCAGCATTGCCAGAAACCCACCCATGGGTGATGGCCTCTTCTGCTGATCTGCTGGTCTTGCTACACTTCCATCAGCCTTGTGACCACGTCTCTGGCTGCCTGCGAAATATCTTCCCACTACGGAGAGTCAAACTCACAAACTCACAGTCACTAGCCAGGATCTCGCGGAAGAGATTCTTATCATGGTTCTCGTAGTTGTCATCTTTCACCTCCTCGTAGAAGGGTGAGTTGCCTGAAAGCAGGATGTACATGATGACTTCAATGGCCCAGCAGTCCACAGGGCGTCCATACCACTGTCCGCCTACCGTCTCTGGGGCGAGATACTCAGGGGTCCCACAGGACCCTCTGATGAGGTTATTCTCTAGCTTAGCTAGGTGGAAGTTGCTGATGACCATCTTCGAGTTCTTCAGCCATTGGTGGTAAAGCAGGTTCTCCAGCTTGAGGTTCCTGTGCATGATCCTGTGTGAGTTCAAGTAGGCCACAGCCTCCAGGACCTGCTGCACCATGATGCTGGTGCCTCGCTCCACGTAGTAGCCCTGGTCCAGGATCCAAACAGCTCCCTCCTGATGGCCAGCTCCAAAAGATGAAGTACTCCTAGTGAGTCACAAACACACGCGCCAGTTGCGGGATGTTGGGATGCTTCGTCATCCTGAGGATGCTTATCTCATTCTCGGCTGCCTTCCGCACCTTGCAGCTGTCCTGCTTCTGGAATTTCTTGCAGGTATGCACCTTGCTGTTGTCTTGTCCTTGGCTCTGAAGTTTTTGCAGAACTGCTTGGTCTTGATGACCTGTCTCAAATCATCTGTCAGTAACCTCTGATGGCTGGTTATAGTTCTTCTTGTTGCTCAGAGTTAAATGCACCCAAATGGCATTTCTAGGCTCTAAGCTGCAGTGCCAGTCACAGGGAGGAAGTGACTGTGGGCTTGTGCTAACCCAGGTCTGTCTCAAATCATCTGTCAGTAACCTCTGATGGCTGGTTATAGTTCTTCTTGTTGCTCAGAGTTAAATGCACCCAAATGGCATTTCCAGGCTCTAAGCTGCAGTGCCAGTCACAGGGAGGAAGTGACTGTGGGCTTGTGCTAACCCAGGACAGTTTAGCGTTTGGGGCTCCCCAAGGCAGATAGCCCATCGCTTTACTCTTTGGGTATGTACAAATCAGTTTTCTCACCTGGAAACCTGGACTCTTGCAGCACTTTCCTTTACCTCATCCAGGACACCATTCCTCTCTAAGTCCTTTTCTTCACTGATAAAAACATCCTAGCTTTTGCAGTGAGGTAAGGCAGGAGAAACTCTCTATGTTGATATGTGTGCACATGTAATTAGTTCTGGGTGACTCTGATGTTACCTTGTCTGTCAGCTTGTGAAGGCTGGAAAAGTTTCAAGCATCGTTTTTCTATGACAATGTAATAGAAAGGAAGAACCTGACTTAAAACTACTCCCTTAATCTGTTTCTTATCGGTGGCTACCTTCTGTTTCCTTGGGTTTCTTCTAGTTTCATTTTATTTTTCAGATTGGTAAATTTAATATACGATTTTATGACATTTCCATGTTTGAGTGGGGCAGAAGTCAGAAACTTACGCTAGTTTGCTCTTTCCAGAAACTAGAAGTATATTACTTTTTAAAAGTTGTTTATTGAATGATTAGATTATAAAGTTAAGAAAGAAACAGCCTTTGTATTGAGATCTATCTTTGAACCAAGTTGTTAGATTGTCTTGTGTTATTTTTCCATGCCTCCCTCTCTTGCTAACTCAAAAACATTTATTGATCTGTAGTTTTATGGGTTTTTTTTCCTTAATCACCTCTGGTCCTTCCACTGATTGGCGTTGGGTATATCCCATTTGAATTCTAGTTAACTGATCCCAACTTTATGTCCCTCTTCTGTTCTTTACATCATGGACCAATTGGTAATTACTCGCTGCCTTTTACTATCCCTCCAACCTGTACAAAACCCACCTATTAGAGAAACAGGCTACAAGCAAGAAAGAGAATGACGGTAAGACTGTAAGAGAGACTGTCACGATCAATAGAGTGAATATACTGATCATGACGTAGCTACATTACAGCTGATATTAACAATTTTGATAAACTTTAGCCTGAGGAGATAGATGAGGATCTGCATCCATTCAATGAAAATATAAGAAAACATTGCCCTTATTATCTTCAAGGTGATGAAACTAAATTTTCTAGGCTTATCATGTAATCAAAATTTTATTCACAATTCAGATAAAAGGTAGCCATATTTTAATGGAGTGAATTATTTTAGGGAATGAAAGAGGCTTGAAACCGATTGGCTAGTATTTAATTATATTGTTAGTTTGTCTTTAGACAGAATGAAATGGACAGACATACCATCTTCCTGGTAAAGGTACAAGAAGATGGCATTTGAATGCCATATGCCTAAGAGATGTAGAGGGACCAGGGAGCTAGGGAATTTGAGCAGCATGTGCCAGCCTCTCAAAGGAAAAGCACGGATTGATGTGTGAGAGCCCAACTAGAGGCAGAGCAATGTGAAGGGAGAATCCAGAGCAAGCTGTGCTTGGAGTAGAGACAAGCAGTGGGCATTAGGGAGCTTGATCCCAGGTATTAAGACCCTAGGCATTGGCTTGCCATTCTTTTAATAGGTTGTAGTACCTGGCAGGGGACTAAAGTAACTCTTGAGATTTAGGGCAGAAGCAAGAATAGTTCCTGGAAAAAGAAGGCCTCAGTTAGTGTTTACTAAATTGAATGAAAACAGGAAGAGAGAAAATGAGATGATAGACTAGGCTTGGAAATGTTGAAGAGCAGTACCCGATCATGAGTCCCTATAAGTTCATCTTAATTGTTTCTTCTTACCATAGTGGAAAGAAATGGAGGTGGTAGCTGTAGGTGGTATTTATGTAGTGGCTAGGTATATATGAGACAACAAATATTGTTATAATTCTGTGTCCACTAAAGTGGAAGTACACTGTATGAAGGAATAAATGTTTATGTCCTCCCCAAATTCATATGTTAAAATCCTAAACCCCAAGATTATGGTATTAGAAAGTGGGGCCTTTGGGAGGTAATTAGGTCATGAGAGTGGAGCCCTCATGAATAGGATTAGTGCCCTTATAAAAGAGATCTTGGAAATATTCCTCACTCTTTCCTCCATGTGAAGTTGCAGTGAGAAGACAGACTTCTATAAGGCAGCAGGCTCTCATCAGACACTGCATCTGCTGGCACCTGAATCTCAGACTTCCCAGCCTCCAGACTGTGAGAAACAAATTTCTGTTGTTTATAAGCCCCCCTGTCTTTGGTATTTTGTTACAACAGCCCAAGGAGACTAAGGCACTGAATATTCTCTGTTCCTTATTTGAAAGTTCTAAAAGTAGTACTGTCTGACAGTATTATTGTGAGTAGTATTGCTAGATCTGGGCACCATACTCTCTCTAATGCCTGAGAGCAGCTGGAAATGGCAGTGATTCTGGGTGGGGCAACCCAGGCTTGGACTGAATTCCATCTGAGTCTTGGTCTCAGGCAGATAGGGTTGCCAGGTTAATAAATAAAAATATATGATACCTAGTTAACTTTGAATTATTTATAATTTCCTTTGCATATGTTCACTGGAACAGAAGAAAAAAATTGCATGTGCAATACTTTAAACAAAAAACATTTATGTGTACATATTTATAGGGTACAGTGTGTTGCTTCAATATGTGCATATACTGTACTTTGATTCACTTAGGGTACCATAATTTTATGCCTGTTAATCCACCACTTCTCCCCATCCCCTCCAACATGTCCAATACTTATAACTGAAGTTTATTTTTTGTATTTCTGAAATAAATTATAAACACTCATATTACATACTTTAATTATATTTCTACAATAATTTGGATCTACTTAACATTTCTTTGTTTTACAGAATTTGCTTATAAAACTCCTTGTGGTTACAGTCTATTTCCCATTCACATTATAATATAGCTTGCACAGTGGTCACATTCAATTTATTTAATTCTTGTGTCCACTGAACATTGATTAATGAGAAAGCATGCTCAACATTTGCATTATGAGCCAGTTTATTGAACATGTCCTTGTGTAAAGTTAACAACTCTAAGAATTGCTCTTCAAATTTCATTTGATGAAGCATATAGTACCATCTCTCATGGCATAAGTTGTTTTCCCATTCTTTAAGATTATGTTGCATCTCTTGCTCAATAGCTTTTAAAAAATACTGTCCACTGACAAGAAAAGAGCGCTGTTGTCAAATTTTATTCCTTTCATCTAACACTACACATGATGATTCCAATAGTTTCCATGCTAAAAAGGTATTTTGTAACATCCATGTAAAAGAATTGAGTTCTTCAAGGGTTGATATTCATTAAAAAAAAGAAAAAGTCATGGCAAGTGCTATAATAATTACTCACTTCAAGTCAGAAATTCTTTTCCTGTTCAAGAGTAAAGTATGGTTTGGTCACTCATGGAAATTGTTGTGTGGTCTGGCCCATGATGTGCTGTGCCAGTGTGGGCATGGCTGAAAGAGGCTGGATAAGCTTGGGATGTTGTGCATGTATTTTAACAGAGGGCATGAGTGAGCATGAAATGATTGTGCATATGGTTATGCTTGTTTAGAGGAGCCAATGAGACTGGCATAAGACTTGTGTGCTCTGAGACTACAGGATTAAAGGTCAAAATGAAGGTTATCAGTTAATTTATTAAGAACAAAGTATCATCTTGAACTCCATGTCACAGATAATTGCCACATCTCTCCATCAGATATAGTCAATTCTAATATTCGTGTGTTGACATGTATTTTAACAGAGGGCATGAGTGAGCATGAAATGACTGTGCATATGGTTATGCTTGTTTAGAGGAGCCAATGAGACTGGCATAAGACTTGTGTGCTCTGAGACTCCAGGATTAAAGGTCAAAATGAAGGTTATCAGTTAATTTATTAAGAACAAAGTATCATCTTGAACTCCGTGTCACAGATAATTGCCACATCTCTCCATCAGATATAGTCAATTCTAATATTCGTGTGTTGACCATTTTACCTGGGTAGCAGTCCTAAATATGCTCTTCCCAGAGAGTGTAAAGCCAGAAGAATTATTGCTGTTTGTTTTGTGAGTTACACTTCAATTAAATTGTATTAGCAACTTCATTTTAATTGCTTCTGAGGGACTTCATCTCCCAAGTACTAGAACATTTCTAGATTCTATCCAATGCACACTGTGGACTCTGAATTGCTTTTGGGATTAGAAGCATCCTCAAAGCAGCAAACACTTTAAGTTGCTTTGGTGCTCCATTGGCTGATCCTTTAAAGGATCCTCTGCTAGTGAAAAGACTGAAGACCCCCAACTTCCATCTTTACTGGAAGTCGGTTCTATTTTGCCACTGGTTAATTGATTTTTACAACAGCAATGGCAGTTACTTGATTTTAACGAGAGCTGAGAAGCAGATAGTTCTAGTTATCTTACTGAAATTATTGAGATGGAATTTATGAGACTAGCAATTTTATAAAAAAGTAGGACTTCTGTTTATGGCAATTTAATATATAAATATTCAATATTCCAGTGAAATGGGGATACAAACATAGCAAATTGCTACACTTTGGAGTTTTTTTTGAGTGGCCTACCCCTCATCGTCATGCTTATTTCTGAATACACAGTGAGAGGAAGATCAGCAGAACAGTTATTGGAGCAGAGGAAGCTGATTTCTGTGCAGGGAGAAGATAAAATGTATTTTCTCATACCTGGAGGTAAAAAAGTAAATCCCCTGTTACTGAAATTTCTAAGTTTATACATTTATTTATTCTTTAACTGTAGATTAAGACATGTGCACTAGAGTTTTTATGGGGTCAACTTGTCATTCATTATGTGTATCAGGCAGGGCAAAAGAGTGACCTAGTGAGAGACTCCCTAAATTGTACTGAACAAGACAAAGAGGAATCATTTTACCTAAAAGTGTTTCCTTTTTTTCTTTTACAAACCTTATTAATGCTCTAGTTAATATTCTTTGTGTATTGTAGGTATACGTATTTCTCCTAAGTTAGAAATAACCAAAAGTCCTTTATCTAAAAATATGTCTTTTCTATTTGTTCTTTTAGCCACAAAGCTCTTTTGAAACAGGGTAAATTATCATTGAAGAACTTACCTGTGCCACTTTATTTAAGTAACTGAAGAACAGAGATTTTTGTTAAAGATAATTTATTAGTTGTGGAGAAAAAGTAAATCCCCTGTTACTGAAATTTCTGAGTTTATACATTTATTTATTCTTTAACTGTAGATTAAGACATGTGCACTAGAGTTTTTCTGGGGTCAACTTGTCATTCATTATGTGTATCAGGCAGGGCAAAAGAGTGACCTAGTGAGAGACTCCCTAAATTGTACTGAACAAGACAAAGAGGAATCATTTTACCTAAAAGTGTTTCCTTTTTTTCTTTTACAAACATTATTAATGCTCTAGTTAATATTCTTTGTGTATTGTAGGTATACGTATTTCTCCTAAGTTAGAAATAACCAAAAGTCCTTTTTCTAAAAATATGTCTTTTCTATTTGTTCTTTTAGCCACAAAGCTCTTTTGAAACAGGGTAAATTATCATTGAAGAACTTACCTGTGCCACTGTATTTAAGTAACTGAAGAACAGAGATTTTTGTTAAAGATAATTTATTAGTTGTGGAGAAAAAAAATTGAGTTACAGATATATATGATGGTTAAAATGGTCAAACATCTGTTGGCCAATAATATTTTATACATTTGATTTGTTCTCATTGTTTGGTCAAAATATTATGGTGATATTGCATTTAAAATAATTTCAAATTCATAATGCAAATGATACATAATTCTAACCCAGTTGCATGTGTTCTTAATCTTTTCTGTACTAAGGACACACTTTTTAGAGTTAAGTGTCCTTCTTGAAATCTGAAAGTCTAACTGATATTAACTTAGAGGATCCTAACACATTTTTTGTTCTATCTGTGTATTCAATTATAGGTCCTCATTATACATAAGGGAAGCTACTTAAAAATGCAACTGATTCTTTTTTTTTTTTGTCCTTTTTGAG
>NW_007729011.1:58250-66819 GCF_000696425.1 Galeopterus variegatus
AGTTAAGTGTCCTTCTTGAAATCTGAAAGTCTAACTGATATTAACTTAGAGGATCCTAACACATTTTTTGTTCTATCTGTGTATTCAATTATAGGTCCTCATTATACATAAGGGAAGCTACTTAAAAATGCAACTGATTCTTTTTTTTTTTGTCCTTTTTGAGACCGGCCGCACCGCGCTCAGCCAGTGAGTGCTGTGAGTACACCAGTCATCACTATATAGGATCCGACCCCGTGGCGGGAGCACTGCTGCGCTCCCAGCACCGCACTCTCCCGAGTGCGCCACGGGCTCGGCCCTGCAACTGATTCTTATAGACTTCGCTGTAAAAGATACACATGCATTCCAGCCACTACAGAATTCCTGTTGCTGAAAGAAATTATTAACATGGGAAAGTCCAATCAGTCTTCTGTGACAGAATTTGTCCTGCTGGGACTTTCTGGCTATCCAGAGCTCGAGACCATTTACTTTGTGCTGGTCCTATGTATGTATCTGGTGATCCTGCTGGGAAATGGAGTCATCATCATTGTAAGTGTCTGTGATTCCCGTTTGTACACCCCCATGTACTTTTTCCTTAGTAACTTATCATTCTTGGACATTTGCTACACAAGTTCTTCTATTCCCCTATTTCTCAGCAGCTTCCTGACTTCAAAGAAAACCATTTCCTTCTCTGGTTGTGGAGTGCAAATGTTTCTCTCCTTTGCTATGGGAGCCACAGAATGTGTCCTTCTAAGTATGATGGCATTTGACCGCTATGTGGCCATCTGTAACCCTCTGAGATACCCCATTATTATGAGCAAGGCTTCATATGTGCCCATGGCTGCTGGGTCCTGGATTGCAGGAGGAGTCAATTCTGTGTTGCAAACCTCTCTTGCAATGCGGCTTCCTTTCTGTGGGGATAATGTCATTAATCATTTTACTTGTGAAATCTTGGCTGTCTTAAAATTGGCCTGTGCTGATATCTCCATAAATGTTATTAGTATGGTTGTTGCTAACATGATTTTTCTCGTGGTCCCAGTACTTTTCATTTTCGTTTCATATGTTTTCATTCTTTCTACCATCCTGAGGATTCCTTCTGCAGAGGGAAGGCGCAAAGCCTTCTCCACCTGCTCTGCCCACCTAACAGTGGTGATTATATTCTACGGGACCATCCTATTCATGTATGCAAAACCCAAGGCTAAAGACTCTTCTGGTGGAGATAAAGAGCAAGTCACAGACAAAATCATCTCTCTCTTTTATGGAGTGGTGACACCTATGCTCAATCCTCTCATCTATAGTTTGAGGAACAAAGACGTGAAGGCAGCTGTGAAGAATATACTGTGTCGAAAATGCTTCTCAGAGGGAATGTGAATGCGACTTTATTTTAAAAATTATTTTATTTGAAATGCCCAGCTAGTTTCTCACCTGAAGGTTTCAAATAAATATGAGGGTTGGAGATGTCACCAATTCCTGAAATTCTCATTTTTCTGTTCATGGTATTTAAATAACAAAGAGAAATCTAGGGCTGACCTTTTCCCTTCACGACTGGACTAAGGAGAAGAGGGACAGAAATTTATGGATAAAAGGATTCTCTTTCAAGCCACCCTCCTTCTTATGGATAACAGAGTTTAGTTTAACCCTGGAACGATGAGTTCTATAACCTTATGTAAAAGGAAGTACTATTTTATTAACATAACTTGTGATTCCTCTATGTGCATTGGTTTTGTAGTCACATCATTCTTAGGAAGGTCAAGCAGACAGAAAGTGTCTCCTGTTAAGGGCCAGAGTGCTATATGAACTCAACATTAAATAATTCGTAAGGGGGTAGATTTGGTCATATAGAGGGAAAGAGGGACACATTAGGGTATTAGATACCTGGTCTGTATATATGTCATAGAGAGACAAGAAATAGAAAAATTAAGCTATTTTCTCTAGGGTTGATTTCCTTTTGGCTGCATACCGGCAAGCACTGTTCTGGGCAGAGGTGTCTGAAGCAATGTGAGGCTTTGTGCAGACAACCCAGATGATGGAAAAATTTGCTCTATCTTGTGTTACAATAGATGAGGAGTGGCATCTTTGAATAAAAACTATTGCTACTGTTAAATGACAAAAAAAAAAAAAAAAAACCCAGACAAACATTGCTTTGTTTCTAAAGAAGTTGATTGCACAGTTCTCTGAGAACACAGTAATAATGGATTCAAAACAAAACAGACAAACATTGCTTTGTTTCTAAAGAAGTTGATTGCACAGTTCTCTGAGAACACAGTAATAATGGATTTATGGTGTAACACATTAGGTATTTTTATAGTTACATGAATTTCCCATAGAAAATGGGCATTCCATTCAGTCAGTCATTTATTACTTGTTACTTATTCAATCAATCACTATTTACTAAATTCCTGTTTTGTCTGAGGCACTGTGCTAACTACTGGCAATATCAAAAAACTAAAGAACCTAGAAACAAAAACAAAAAACATGGTCAAGGAGTACACAGTCTTGTGGAACACAGACTGACATAAATTGGGGACAAAGATATTAGGAATACTTATTCACTACTTTCTTTCTCTCCTGCCTTCTAATCTGGACACTTCGTTGAATCTTTGTTGGGCTGAGCAGAGTAATGGGTGGGCTCAGAGTAATTTGGATGAGATAAGCTGATTTTTATATGAAAGGGCTTGAACCATCTCTAAGAAAGAAATAAAAGAGGACAGTGAGAAGGGATAGTGGAGTGAGGAAGAAAGCAGTGCATACTGGTGATTTTGAAGATAGAGAGGGGGGATATTTAAATAGACATTGCAAAAATAGAACTACAGAAAAAGGAAAAAATGGTTAAGTAGAATTTTTGGGAAGCTTTAATGCTGGTTTTCTGTGGCCCTGCCTCAGCGTGTCTTGATAATCTCAATAAAGATGTACAATGTTCTTTAAGACATTTGGTAATGAATTCATTTTTTTTTTGTCTATTTTTTTGCAGTAGCACCATGCTGAGACTCGTCATAAGATAAGAATAACTTAGGTGGGTCACAGACTTAAGTGGGTCACAATTACATTACAGTGTGTTAAATGCTGTTATGGGGAAATATGTAAAATTCCCCTGGAAGGGGGAGTCCTGGGAAGGGAAAAGAGTACTTCTTCTTGGCTGAGTTGGGAAAAACAATTCTAGTGGTCTGTGTGAAAGAATTTTCCAGACAGAGAAAACAGCCTGTGGCAAAATATGGAATACCACTAAGAGTTTAGGATGGTTAAAACTTGAGTTGTGTTGTTGGTGTAGAGGCAGAGGAAAAGGTTGGAAAGGCAGTTTGGAGCCAAATTGTGGGCTCTTCAGATACTAAGATAAAAAGTTAATACTTCTGTCGGTTTGAGGTGATCACCCTCTGTTCTCTAGAGCCCAGGAGTGTGGATCAGAGCTACCACACAGATGAGCAAATTCCAAAAAATCAGATTTATGATACCCCCAACCTCCTACCTGGCTCTGCTTGTATCTGTTTTATATGCCTTGGGGTTCTACGTAATATTTTATTTGGAAAAAAAGTATTCTGTTGCTAGAAAGAATTTTAAAACCACTGCAGTGGGCAATAGACTCCACTAAGAGTGATATAGAGACTGTTACTTTTTGATGGGTGCTTTAGAAAGCACATGTTAGCACTTGGTAAACCTCTTGCTGATAAAGTCCAGGGTTGTTTCACTTTTCTTGGTCAGCCACTAGCACTTACTTGTCTTCCCTCTTGTAGGCTTCAGAGTACTGAGTACCTTCCCAATTTCTTGGAGTTTCTTTTCCCTTACTGAATATTCACGGAATAGACTTGAATTTCTCAAAAAGATTTTCTGACCCTTTTGTTTAAAAGTTTCATTTTAATTAACTAGTGAAACAGAGAGGAAATAGCAAAGTAACATGAATGAGAAGATTACTTGGGTTTAAGATCTATACATATCCTTGCTCTTATTAGAGAAAAATAGTAGTATCCTGGACATTGTAGATGTGATATTTTGGAAATTCTGAATTTCATTAAATTCCTCTGAATATTTTTGATGTTTTCATTTTAGGAGGAATCAGCTTGGACTCAAACTGTGAACCTGGTCTTTTTGTTAGCAACACATATCTCAGTCCAAGACATGTATATATCTTTAGCTGGGTTGTGCATGCATGGTGTGGGGATCAATCAGAGAACTGAGGCTGGTTTTTACACAGAATTTGATGTTTCCTCTTCTGGCTCCCCTTTCTGGAATTCCCTCTTTACTTTACAGTGGCTGTGTTTTCCCAGAACTCTGCTGGTTTGTTCAGAAAAACTGCCAATTGACTATCAGAGCTTTCACCACTCCATGCTATGCTTCCTTCAGCCTATAACCATACAAGTGTGAAATTCACCAAAATGTTACTTCATCCAAGTGATTCTTTTAAAAAAACTTTTGCAAGAAGTACACAGTTGTCTCTGAGATGCTTGATGGTGGAAAGCAGCAAAAATCAGAAGTCCGCTGTTCACATTTTATGACTACAGTGTTTGAGCCCCTTCCTTTCTCTGTGATGGCCTCCTGCCCTTTATTAACCTGATCGTGTTTATGTGGTTTCCTAATACACCTCAAAATCAAAGTAGTGCTGACATTTGGAATATACTATAATGAATAAGGAATTTGAAATTTTTCCAAGGCCAGAGTTGAGCATACCATAATGTTAAATAATCTGGAATAACTCAATAGTCAGATTTGAATGTCTTAGCAGCCCATTAAGGGTTAAATGAGGGGGCCGGCCCATGACTCACTCGGGAGAGTGTGGTGCTGATAACACCAAGGCCACAGGTTCGGATCCCTATATAGGGATGGCTGGTTCACTCACTTGGGAGAGTGTGGTGCTGACAACACCAAGTCAAGGGTTAAGATCCCCTTGACAGTCATCCTTTAAAAAAAAAAAAAGGGTTAAATGAGGTGAAAGAACGACAGGACCCGAGCTGACAGTTCACCTGAGAAGTTCCGCTTTATTCAGGGGAGAAGCATACATTTATATAGAGCCAGGTTCCGGGAGAGGGTGGTTAGTACACGGGGTGGTAGTTGATTGGCCAGGGGCGGGTAATGATTTCTGATAGGCTGCACCTTGGCGCCGGCGAGATTGTTAGGACCCGGAAGAGAAAAGCGCCATGTTTTAGAGAGTGCCTCCTTTGGGGTCTTCTGTGGGGCCTTACATGAGGCATTATGTGAAAGCAGATGGTTCATAAGAGGGTCTCATTACGTTTTATCTTCATCCTTTTTTTCCATCTGGCGTTTTAGTCTCTTTCCACATTTAGTCCACCTGTAGTCCATTTCTTCCCTGACTAGGTAAACTGAAGGCTGACCTTCGGAGTTCATCTCCTTTAGCTGTCGTCTTTGATCACTTCTTGCTAATGCTTTCTCTACTCTGTGATTTATTCAAACCATCCTAGGAATCCATGAATGACTACTTTATTTTTAGAACTCAGAGAATAAAAGGAAAATAAGGGAGGGAGGAGAAGTAATATTTAAATAATGTATAATATGTGCCATAAAATATGCTGAGTAACTAGGTCACTTATATGTTACCTTTTAAACTCTCTTTCATTAATTAATACTGGAGGAGAGTAACATATGATTATCTCTCATTGCCTCATTCAGATACAGACACCCAGAATCCTTGTTTGATGCCCTTATATTCAAGAACCAGAGAGCAAATGAGGAAGACGATAGATAAGGCAGTATTACTAAATCAGTGCAGAATACATGCTATGACGTGTGCTAGTGGTCACATATACATTATCTTTTAAAATTGTTTTCATTGATTAATGTTGATAGACAGTGTTAATATATGTGTTGCCTTCATTTTTGTGTTGATTACTTCTGTCATTTATTCAGCATGGTGTATATACCTATTAGGGGCTGGGGACTCAATGCTGGATATGACATTTTCCTTACCTTCCAGGATTAGCTCCAGGTGTCTTCAAGAAAGGTCATGCAGGTCATGAATGGCAGTCAGGATTTAAGCCCATTGTCTATATTTCCTATATTAATTTCAGAGTAACTTTAAGAAATAAGTTAAATACAAAGAAATATTATAGGAGGACAAGAGGTGGTGAGAAATTCTTAAAAAGTTAAAAAAGGTTATTTTGCCTATTAATGACATTGACATCCTTGAAAGAGAATTACAATTTTGATTCTGAATTTTGATTTTGAAACATGTGTGCTGCAACCTAAATTTCCTCGTGGGAAAAACAAACAAAAAAGTTCAACCTTTCTTTTCCAAGATATTTTGACAACATTCTCCAGAAATCACCACTATATATATGGAGTTAATTTTAAATTTGCTCTTAAAAATAAAATCTGAATTTATAGTGCAAAGAATTGGGTCAGAAATATAAAATCAGAGGGACAATAATATCTTAAGAAACACCACCATATATTACAACTCAATAGTCACTCCAAGGGGAAATTTTTCTGAAAGCAAAACGTTCTGAGCGAGATCTCTTTTTGCTTTTGAAACAGAGAGAATCCCCAATATTCTCCAAGAGGACTTTAGTCATTTGATATATTTTCTCTCCAACTGAATATTAGAGAACACACACTGATGTGCTTGTTTGTCTTACTCAGTTCTAATGACCTCGGTGTATTTTACTCAATTCTTTCACTACCCTTCCTTTTTAAAAAAAAAAAAAATCTTAAAGATTAGCTGCTTTTTTCCCCCTAGAGCACATGATGTTTTTGTTTGGGAAACTAAAAAATTTAAATACATTTTCATTTTATTTTATTCCTTTGTGTTAAATATGTTTCATGGGCTGAATTGTTATTCTCTCTCTCTTTTTTTTTTTTCCTTTTTGTCTTTTTTACTGACCAGTAACAGGATCGCAACCCTCGGTGTTGCGCCCGCACCGCGCTCAACCAGTGAGCGGGAACCGGTCTCCACGTGGGATCCGAACCCTTGGCGGGAGCGCCGCCACGCTCCCAAGTGGCGCACTCTCCAGTGCGCCACCGGGCCGGCCCTGTTATTCTTTTTTTATTATTCTTTTATTTATTCATTTATTAACTTTCTACTAATTTATTTTGTTAGGCATTGGAAATACACACACACACACACAAATGGGGATTTTCAAAAAGCTCATAGAAAGATTAGTATTATCTTTTAATTCCATTTTTCCATGAACTTTCTGAAGTACCCTAATATATAAATATATATATATATATGTATAAAACATAGAGCCATATTTTCTGCCATTGGGAAGTTTTCAAAAGGTCTCAAATAATTATAACACAATAGAGAGAAGTGCTACATCAGGAGAAAGTGTCAACAACAGCATAGAGGAAGGTCTCAATTACTTTGGGGCATTTTTGGATGACTCCAGAGGGCGAGACATTTCTCAGGGAAAAAATGTGACAATACAGAGGGTATAGCATGTGTCATGGTTCCAAGGTGTGGAAGAACACGAAATAGCAGACAGCTAGATGAGTGGTTGTCAACCTGGCTTCTGATTAGAATCATCTGGCAAACTTTAAAAGTGTGCTGATGCTGAAGTCTAATCCCCAGAGATTCTGATTTAACTACTAAGGAATGGGGACCAGGCATTCCTTTTTTGGTCCCATTTAAAGAAATATTTACCATAAAATGTGCTAGATATCTTACTTTTTTTTATTAATTAATGATGGCAGACGTGATTGTGTGCATTTTTGCTGATTAAATATTTATCTTATTCATTCGGCATTGTGTATGTGCCTGGTTTTATGTTAATGCTGGGGATTAAATGCTGGACATGACATGGTCCCTACACTCAACAATTAGCTCAAGAGACAGCTCCATAATAGATATAATTGTTATTTTACAAATGAGTTTTAGGCTCTGAGAAGTGACTTTACTAAGGTCACACAGGTAATAAACTGGCTGTTGGGATTTAAAACCCTCTTTGTCTACACTGAGTTTAGTGTAAGATTAAGGAATAAAATTACTTCTGTCAAGAATTATTTCAGGAGGACAAGAGGGAAAGAAACAAATTGTTATAAAGTTTAAGAATAGTTGTTTTGCCTGTTATGCATGCTAACATTATCTGTAGGAGAATTCAGGTTTTGTTTTTGAATCAGGGTTTTTCCATGTATGCTGCAATCTGAATTTCCTCTAAAATGAAGAAACTTTTACTCCAAAGTGTTTCAACAATATTCTCTAAGAACTGTCATCCAATATTTGGAGTTACTTTAAAATTTTTTCTTAAAGGGCTGGCCCGGTGGCACACTCGGTAGAGTGTGGCGCTTGGGAGTGTGGCGGCGCTCCCGTCGAGGGTTCAGATCCCATATAGAGACCAGTCCGCTCACTGGTTGAGCGCGGTGTGGGTGCGACACCGAGGGTTGTGATCCCATTGCCGGTCGTGGTATGGGCGCGACACCAAGGGTTGCGATCCCATTACTGGTCATGAAAAACGACAAAAAAAAAATTTTTTTTTTCTTAAAAATAAATATGAGCTTGTAGTACAGAATTGGGGAAAAAGTACAAAATGAGAGGAGGGATAATATCTTAGACTACTAAGATATTACCCCTACTACTTCACATATTACATATAACTCACTGTCTGCCCAAAGCATTACTTCAGGAGGACAGGAGGGAAAGAAACAAATT
>NW_007729011.1:67721-68366 GCF_000696425.1 Galeopterus variegatus
GGAAACAGAGCTCATTAAAGGGCAATGCTTACCTACTGCATTTTCTTGTTATTGATTATCAGTGAATAATGTACACTAATATGCTTTTTGTCTTACCCAGCCCAAATGATCTCTCTAGTATATTCTATTCAATCTTTTATCTTCCCTGGCTTCCCCTCCATTTAAAGATTAGCTGATATTTTACCAAAAGTGTTTGGAATTGTACTTTACGATATGAAATAATATATAAAATTTATTGCCCTTATTTCAAACACTTGGATTTGTATTTGCTATTCTTTTTCAATTTTAATTAATTAGTTCATTCAACAGTTAATAACTGCCTACTATTTTTAATTAACTTGTCATTGGACTTTATACAGAGAACAGGGAGCCATGGTTCTGCCATCTAGAAGGTTTCAGAAACTAACAAATGGTTATAGCATGAAAGGAAAACCACTGGAGTAGAAGTAAATGTCAGGGCAGCACAGAGGAGGAAATAACTAACTCAAGGGAAGAAGGAAGAATGTGACAATGCAGAGGAAATAGCATGTGCTATTGTCCTTAGGCGTGAAAGAACATGAAATAATAATTATGTAGTGAATGGGACACAAGGAATGGGGACAATATGGGCATGGAAAGAAGAAAGTAAAATATGTAGCTGGAAAT
>NW_007729011.1:68976-71232 GCF_000696425.1 Galeopterus variegatus
ACACAAGGAATGGGGACAATATGGGCATGGAAAGAAGAAAGTAAAATATGTAGCTGGAAATGTAGGTTGGGACCATCAGGTCCCTAAGTAAAATTAAAAATAAGCATAAACAAAGAAATACACCACAGATATTTCAAACACTGGGGGCTTAAAAATATGTTTTATTTAAGTACCTGTATGTGTTGGATTTTTTTGGAACTGCTTAATTTAAAACTTTTTTGTCTTGTGCCCATAAGTTTACTTGTATATCTGAGACCACTTATCTCCACATTTTATGCAATCACAGTCATTTACATAAAGTGAGATTATTTATTTTGAAATTTCTTTCTAACTCTGAAATTCTGTTTCTACACATAACCTTTATTTCTTTTGTTCTATTTTTAGTTAAAACTGTTGCCTCAAAATATATGAGTTTATTTTGTGCATAAACTCAAAAATGTCAGTTTCTCATAATTTCTTCTAGCACCAATGTCTACTCGGCAATTTTTTCATAGCTGCAAGCACCACCTCAGGCTATAGATGATAAGATTGAGCATGGGAATGATTACTCTATAGAACAGGTCAATTAGTTTGTCTGAAGTAATGTAATTGGATGTTGGCTTCATGTATATAAAGAGAATTGTCCCATAAAACACAATTGCCAATGTCACATGGGCTTAACAAGTGAAAAAGGCCTTTTTTCTTCCTTTAGCTGAATTGATTTCGGTAAAGCATAGATAATGAAAATATAAAAACAGAAATTAGCAGTAATGGAGTAAATGAAAACATTACATTGCCCAACATTATTATATTCTCATTCAAGGAAAATCTATGCAGGCTAGGTTCATTAAAGATAATATTTCACAAAAATTATTGATGATAATTCTTCCACAAAAGGACATTTGTAATGTGAGCACATTTTGTTCCAGTATGTTGAGAAAGCCTAACACATAAGAAACAGCTTCCATCTAAACACAAAGCACTTTGATTATGATAATGATGTGTCTCAGAGATTTGCAGGTGGCCACATAGTAGTCATTTGCCATTACTGCCAGGAACACACACTCTGTGCACCCTGTGGAATAGGAGATAGACATTTGTATAATACCCCTGTGAAAGAGAGAAATTTTCTTCTCCAATAGGAAATTTATCAGTATTGAGGGGACCAAAACAGATGTAAGCCAGATATGCAGGAAGGAGAGGTTACCAAGGAATAATACATGGGCATGTGGAGGTAGGAAACCAGGAGAGTTAGGATGATCTAGAAGCTGTTCCCCATGAGGATTACTGAGTACATCACTAACCACATGACAAAAGGAGTTTTTGTCAACTTCTGGGTATTCAGGAAGACCTCTCAGAATCTTCATGGTAGTCTACCTCACCTGCAAAATATATACCTAGATAAATAAATTAATTAGCCTAGCCCTATTAAAAAATGGGCAGAGTAGCTGAATAGATATTTCTCAAAGGAAGATATACAAATGGCTAGCAGACACAAGAAAAAATGCTCAACATCACTCAGCATCAGGGAAATGCAAATAAAAACCACACTGAGATATCATCTCACCCCAGTTAAGGGGTGGGAGCTAAAAAATACCCAAATAAATAAAAAAAGAAAGATAATCATATGGTTTTTATCCTCGATTATGTTAATGTGGTGTATCACATTTATTGACTTACATATGTTGAACCATCCTTGTCTCCCTGGGATTAATCCCACTTGATCATGATGTATAATTTTATCGATGTGTTGCTGTATTGTGATTACTAGTATTTTGTTGAGGATTTTTGTGTTTATATTCATCAAAGATATTGGCCTGTAGTTTCCTTTTTTTGTTGTATCTTTGTCTGGTTTTGTATCAAGGTGATGTTGTCCTCATAGAATGAGTTTGGAAGAGTGTCCTCTGTTTCAATTTTTTGGAATAGTTTGAAGAGAACTCATATTAGTTCCTCTTTAAAGGTTTGGTAGAATTCATCAGTAAAGCCATCCGAACCTGGGCTTTATTGTTAATAAACTGCTGATTATTGCTTCAATTTCATTGCTTGTTATTGGTCTGTTCAGGTTTTCTGTTCCTTCTTGGTTCAGTCTTGGTAACAAAATTGATGACAATAAACATAGGATTATCTCAGTAAATGCAGAAAAAGCATTTAACAAAATTCAAAATCTCTTCATGATAAAGATTTTTAGCAAATTAGGTATAGAAGGAAAGTATCTCAAGACAATAAAAGCCATATATGGCATGCCCACTGCCAACATCATCCTGAGTGGGGAAAAGC
>NW_007729011.1:71919-96164 GCF_000696425.1 Galeopterus variegatus
AAATGCAGAAAAAGCATTTAACAAAATTCAAAATCTCTTCATGATAAAGATTTTTAGCAAATTAGGTATAGAAGGAAAGTATCTCAAGACAATAAAAGCCATATATGGCATGCCCACTGCCAACATCATCCTGAGTGGGGAAAAGCTGAAATCCTTTCCCTTAAGAACAGGAAAAAGATGAGGATGCCCACTATCACCACTACAATTTAACACAGTGTTAGAAGTGATAGCAAGAGCAATCAGGCAAGAGAAAGAAATAAAGGGAATCCACATTGGAAAAGATGAAGTCAAACTGTTCCTGTTTGCAGATGACATGAACCTATGTGTAGAAAAACCTAATGACTCTACCAAAAGACTCTTAGAGCTGATAAACAATTTCAGTAATGTTGCAAGATATAAAATCAAGACCTCAGAATGAGTAGCATATTTATTCTCTAATAATGAACTAGCAGAAAAAGAAATCAAGAAAGTAAGCCCATTTACAATAGCCACCAAAAAAGAGAAATACCTAGAAATCAATTTAACCAAGGAGGTGAAAGATCTCTACAATGAAAACTACAAATCACTACTGAAAGAAATTAAAGAACACAAAAAGTTGGAAAGGCATTCCATGCTCATGTGTTGGCAGAACTGACATTATGAAAATGTCCATAATACCCAGAATGACCTACAGGTTCAATGGAATTCCCAGCAAGACACCAATGACATTCTTCACAGAAATAGAAAAAAACAATCCTAACATTCATATGGAAAAACAAAAGACTCTAAATAACCATAGCAATCTTGAGAGGAAAAAAAAAGCTGGAGGCATAACACTACCTGACTTAAATCTATACTACAAAGCTATAGTAACCATAACAGCATGGTACTAGCATAAAAACAGACACTCAGAACAATGAAGCAGAGTAGAGAACCCAGAAATCAACCCACATACTTACAGCCAACTGATCTCTGACAAAAGCAGCAAGAACACACATTGGGAAAAAGACTGCCTCTTCAATAAATGGTGCTGGGAAAATTTGACATCCATATGCAAAAGACTGAAACTAGACCTGCACCTCATGCCATATACCCAAATCAACTCAAAATGGATTAAAGACTGAAATATAAGACCTGTAACTATGAAACTACTAAAGGAAAACATGGGAGAAATACTTCAGGAAGTAGAATTGGGTGAACTTTATGAGTAAGACCACAAAAGCACAAACAACAGAAGAAAAAATTAATAAATGGGATTATAACAAACTAAAAAACCCGTCTGCACTGCAAAGGAAACAATCAATAGAGCAAAAAGACAACCTACAGAATGGAAGAAAATATTTGCAAACTTTACATTTGACAAGGGATTAATTTCGAGAATATATAAGGAACTCAAACAACTACCCAGTTTAAAAACAAATAACCCAAATTAAAAATGGGCAAAGGAGCTGAACAGATACCTTTTGAAGGAAGACATACAAATGGCCAACAGGTACTTGAAAAAATGCTCAATGTCACTAATCATCTGGGAAATGTAAATCAAAACCACATCGAGATATCATCTTGCCCCAGTCAGACTGGCTATTATCAAAAAAGTTTGAGAATAATAAATACTTGTGAGGATGTGGAAAAAAGGGAACTCTTCTATGCTGTTGGTGGGACTGCAAATTAGTACAGCCACTATGGAAAACAGTATGGAGTTTTCTCATACAGCTACAGAAAGTTCTACCATATGATTCTGCAATCTCACTTTTGGGTATATACCCAAAGGAATAGAAATCATCATGTTGAAGGGATGCCTGCACTCCCATGTTCATTACAGCTCTGTTTACAATAGCAAGAGTTGAAACCAACCTAAAAGTTCATTGGCAGATGACTGGATAAGGAAACTGTGGTATATATACATAATGGAATACTATTTTGCCATAAAAAAAGAATGACATCCTGCCATTTGCAGCAACATAGAAGAGTTTGGGAGAGAGAAAAGAGAAAGAAAGAACAATCACAATAATGCATTGAAGTTTTTTTATTGGTTATGAATATTCATGAGATACAAAGTTGATTGTCACCCCTCATGCCCAAGATGTGAAGGTCAGATTAATACTGGAAGCATACCCGTTACCACAAATTGCATTTGCACATTGTGTCCCTACCCAATTATCCGCAATCTCCTTCCACCTCCCCTTTCCTCCCAACTCCACTTTGTAGCCCAAAGTATGTTCTCTCCCTCTACAAGTCCAATGCACCATTGTGGTCTTTCTTTCCTTCTTTCTTTCTCTCTTAGCTCCCACTTATCAGTAAGTACAAGCAGTGTTTATCTCTCTGTGTGTTGCTTACTTCACATAAGTTTCTCCAGGCTGATCCATGTTGTTGCGACTTTCAAAAGGAGAGAACAGAATTGAGGTTACCAGAGGTGGGACAGGGGAGGGGGGTAAGGGAGAAATTGGTAAGGACCCCCAAAAATGATTACATTGTATAATATTGAATATACTAATTATCCTGCTTTGAATATCACATATTGCACACAGGTATTGATATTCAAATCTGAACCCCACAGTTATGTACAATCAATTGTGTTTCAGTAAAAAAAAAAAATAATTAGCCCAATGGATGAGGTAGTCCTTATTATATTCGAACAATGGTTTTATTTTTAATTTTTGGTATTGATATTCAAATCTGAACCCCACAGTTATGTACAATCAATTGTGTTTCAGTAAAAAAAAAAAAAATTAGCCCAATGGATGAGGTAGTCCTTATTATATTCGAACAATGGTTTTATTTTTAATTTTTTTATTGTAATGTACTGACTATACATATTTATGAGGTACAGAGATATATTTCAATACATGTATACAATGTGTGATGATCAAATAACAGTAATTAGCATATTCATCATTACAAAACTTAACCATTTCTTTGTGATGAGGACATTTGATCTCTTCTAGCCATTTGATAACGTGCAGTAAATTATTGTTAATTATAGATGGCTAACTCAACTGTATACCAACAGAATTTGTTTTTTCTATCTAGTCAAACAATGGTTTTGGTTAGAATACAGGATTTATCTTGTGATAGTCATTTTCCAGCAGATAATTTTGCTCCCTAATTAAACGATGATCAACACAAAAGAGAGTTTCTAATCTTACTCATTTTGGAAAGGAGTGCTCTCATATAATTCAAGCTTCCTTAAACTATGCAGGCTTATAAAAACAGCAGGAAAGGATGGATAGGCCAAGAAATATTTCTATTTGGTCCTGTTTGTGATTGGAATTTGATTGACTATAGGAGCATAGTTATTTTAGTCAGTTTTGTGTTGCTATAACAGAAATACCTGAGACTGGGTAATTTATAAGGAAAATTTGGCTTATGATTCTGGGACAGCTGCGTCTGACATGGGCCTCAGGCTGCTTCTACTCATGGTGGAAAGTGGCAGGGAGCCAGTGGGTACAAGAAGATCACATGGTGAGAGGAAGCAAGAGAGAGAGAGAGAGAAGGTGCCAGGGTCTTTTTAAGCAATGAGCTCTCGCGGAACTAATAGAGCGAGAACTCACTCATTAACCCCCCCTCCCCCAGGGAGAGCATTAATCCATTCATGAGGGGTCCGCCCCCATGACTCAATCAGTTTCCAACACTGCCACATTGGAGATCCAATTTCCACATGAGTTTTGGAGGGGACAGCACATCCAAACTCCATCAACAATCAACCTACTCTGAGTCAGCCAGCAAAATTCTGATAGAGGCTTTGATTGTTTGTACTGAATCTGTTTCAGTGAAGGTATACATCAAGTGAAATGTAGTTTCTTCTTTTAGCTGCTCCAAAATGTTTATTGCTATTTGAAAATTACTTTCAGAAAATAATTATTTTATTCTGAGAGTAAGGTAGTACATTTGGTACTCTAACATCCTCGAAATGGTTGCTGCCAAAAGATTTTACTTCTATGGGATCCACCCATCTCTTTTGATACTTAAAAAAAAAAAAGATAATTAATTGCATATAGGCCATTATTTGTATTTTTCTTGCAATGTTGGAGTAATTTCTTTAAGAAGCAATTGATAGTTTCCAAATGTTTGATCCTTCAAAGAGCACTGTGTTGAATACCTTTGTGCTGAAAACTTTTCCTGTATTTATGTTTACTTCTCTAAGGTGGAGTTGCATAATATGTTTGGGTAAAAAGAATAAAAAATTTAAGATTATGAATAGTTCCTAATAAATTATTTCCCATGGGACTTATAGTATTGAATAGTTTTGCTATCACTGAGTGCTGCCTTTTGAAGCATTTTTTAATATCTGTCAATTTTAATAATGAGGAATTATGAAATCATCATAGTATATTCATTTAATGAACTATTTGTAACTATTAAATAATATTTTTGAAGAATCTGTATTAATATAAAAATATTTATGTTTATATGAGTATAGTTAAGTAAAAGAAAAACAAAACAGTATTCAGTATTGTTTGCAAAATGAAAACCTAAACCAAGAAACTTATTCAAAATAAAGACTGGAAAAATATTTAAAAAAGGAATCATGGTATCTTTTCTGAAATTTCCAAATTTCTAAGATAAGTATGGATACAAAAAAAAGATAATTAAAAGAAAAAGAGAAAAACATTGAAGTAGGTGCCTAGTTATGATGGAAAGATTAACTCAGCAAAAATGTAAATCTCAATTTAAATAGGCAATTTTTTTAGTATCTAGAGTTCCACTGAATACTGATTAGGATGTTTTCTGTATTCTAGGTTATGATAGAAGGGATAACTATACTTAAATTTTTTTTTGGTGGGGGGCACTTTAATGGACCATTTGGTTCTATAAAATTGTGACCTATGTCCCAGCTTTAATGAAATAGGTTGAAAAATATAATAATTAAAACTTTGCCAAAAAAAGTAAAAAAAAATCTCATTAACTTAAAACACAAGGATGTGACTGATTTGTAGGCTTTATTTAAGCAACGTTGCATAGGAGATTTACGAGGACCCTTATAACTTGGGAAGAAATGGATAAAGAGCTCTGTTCTTGAAGCCCACCTTTCCTATTCTTTTTCAAAATAAAATAGTTAAAGCAAAACAAAACAATAACAACAAAATTCTCTGTTCTTGGGAAGGAAACTTAGCCACTTGGTGGCAGACGAGGACTTGAGAGGATGGCAAGGAAGCAATTCCTTGTGATCAGATATGGTCGATGAACTTCAGAAACAATGTTGGACACTTGGTTTTAGCTTGTTTCCTCTTCAGTGCTGTGATTTTCCCCATTATCTCCAGACCTTTAGTCGAATCTGTTTTACCTGAGTTAGTGGTTCTGTGGTTAACAAATTGTGCTCATTGTGTGCATGAAGCACTTCAAGGAAGGAGACTGTCTGCAAGTGATGAGATGGCCAACTTGTGGAGAACATGTGGGAATATACACAGACACACACACATGCATACATTTATTTACCATCACCTCCTAATAGTTTAATTAGGTAGTACTCTGATGCCACTTAATCTGGGTGATAGGTATATCTGTTTAGGTGAATTCTTTGGAAATGCCTACAATATGGAGTGGGATGGAGTTATAAATACTTGTAGAGTTACAATAAGAAAACTAAATAGCTTCTAGGTTTTCACTGTATGGTTTAAAAATATCTGAATTTGTTGTGAATTTCAAAATGTCATTTACAATAGCATGTAAATTCCAAGTTTCAGAGCCAAACAGAATCAATTTTAAATTATTTTACATTAAAGCCCATTTTTTCTTTACTCACTATTTTAACAAATATGAATTAGATAACTTAATACATATAAAATCCTTATAAAAATGCCTGGAAAATTTTAATCTATTATTATTGTTATTGTTAATAACCAAGAATTAAGGTAGCCTAAGTCCTTTCTACTATATTACCAACAAGACCTGATAGGATGAACAAAGGTCTGGACAAAGTCATTAGAATATATTTGTAGTAAGGACCTCAGCAGTATATAACAACAAATTGAGAATGATATAAGAAATGTCCTCAAGATTTCTGATTGGTTATTTAAAGTACAGTAATAAGTCTAATATAATTAAGTCTTTAATGCATTATTTTTGAAGTTTTCAAAAAGTTTTGAACATCTTTCCACTGAAACAATTTAAAGTTATGCCTTAGAAAATTGCAAAAGCCTCTGAGAGCAAGAGATATTTAAATTGCCTCCCTGAGCATAAAGAAGATTCTTTGGAGAATTTCCTCAGCCTTCACAATGGGACAGTGTTTCCACCTGAGCTTCAAGCACAAATGAAATGTGCCATATTATCAAACTGAGCTGCCCAATATTTGTTCTTTTACTTTTGAACTAGCAGAACCAAAATATACTCCCTTTGTAAACATATTTGACTGTAATGTATAGAAAGCTTTGAGACAATTTAGAACTAGTACCTTTGTCATCAATGTTTTTTAGATAATACATCCTGTGACATTATGGCTTCCAAATGGTAATCTCTTCTTCAGAAATTCATCAGCCTCATGGAAAATCTTGTAGAATAGTCTGCAAATAGAAGATCAAGGCAAAACAATTCACTGTGTGTTGCAACCTAGGAGGTGAGTCAACCTTCCATTTAGAGGTAATTGCTTAAAATATACAAATAACACAAATTCAAGGGGGAGTCAGTCTTATAAACTGAGATGAAATAAGCCGTTTATTTTGCGAATAAGATATTTCTTAGTAGGAAGAGTGTGTAGAGAATAGGAATAAAAAATTTCAAGAGAATTGTCTTGGGTACAGTTAGAAAATTGAGAAAAAAATGAAGAAATGTGACCAAAAGAGAAGCTGCAAATCCAAAATAATTTGAACATCCAAAACAGGTAATGTTTAGGTCTATAATTTCTAACTGGTAATAAAGATTCATTTGGTCAAAGTTTAATTTCCTGGTCTTTGCTTTGTTACAAGTGTCTATATACCTAATAGTATCATTTCTCTTTGGTCCAATGAGATTGTTGCACAATAGTCAGCAGACCTGCCCTCATGATCCAGAATGTAAAGCAGGCTGTTGTCACCAAAGTTCTGATTCTGTAGCAATTCACCTCATAGCACCAACTCAGTTTTGTCTGGTTCGGTTCAGCAAATGTTTGTCTGGTGCTGATCATGAATAGACAATGTTCTAGCAGGATTCTTGTCCTGGAGCTTCTAACTAGGGGTGATATTTTGTGCACTTTATTACTTGTTCTTGAATACGTATTTGAATTTATTTGAAAAGGAAATGAAGAGGAGCAATGAATCTTTAATAAGAAGCATTTTAACTTTATGTTTGCATGGGTATTTGGGGGATTGTTTTGAATATATAAAATTTTTTTGTTGTTGGTAATGCATTCGTATGGTGTCTATAGATGTAATTTGTGAGACACATACATAAACACACAGTCAGGCACACAATAAACACTGGTTGGGTGCATTTCTGACTATTCTCCCTTCAGATTGACAGATTCACATAGGTTACTGTTGAGTTCTCCTGATCTGGTAACCAGGCTATATTTTTAAAATAATTTATTAAATCTCTAATATATTACATTCTGTATTGTTTTTCTAATTCACAGAAAAGTTTCAGAAAAGAATGGGCCACAAGCAGGCAGGCTTGAGTTTGAGCCTAGGATCTGCTACATATTAGTTACATGACTTTAGGCTTAACTCTCTTACTTTAGGTTTCCTTATCTTTATTTTTTTATTTTTTATGTTATTTATTCTTTCTTTCTATCTTTATATTTTTAAAATTTTAACTTCTCAGTATACATTGTTGTTGATTTTCGTGACCCTTTATCCATTCCTCTTTAAAATAATATTGTGGGGGTTAAATGAGGTAACATAAAAAAAATTGCAAAGTTCCTGGCTCAGAATTAGTGATCAATACAATAGCCCTCCCTTATACTTCTTTTCTGACATTGTTTATTTTTTATTCTTTTCCCTTTTCTCCCTTCTTTCCCTTCACTATTTTCTTTCTTCCTTCCTCTTATTGGGTTTGTAGCAAATTTCTATATTTGTACATTGGTATTCTTGGACTTACCTTAGTAAAGAAATTATTTTTATTTTTGAAATTCTTTGACTTCTCACAGGTAAAAGGGAGAGAGTAAAATGGAATGGGGAAACCAAACCATTCTGGTGGAATTTTTTCTGAAGGGGCTTTCTGGTTACCCAAGGCTTGAACTACTCTTTTTCCTGCTGATCCTAGTGATGTATGTGGTCATCCTTCTGGGCAATGGAACCCTCATCTTAATCAGCATTCTGGACTCTCACCTTCACACCCCTATGTACTTCTTCCTGGGGAACCTCTCCTTCTTGGACATCTGCTACACCACCACCTCCATTCCCCCCACGCTGGTGAGATTCCTGTCAGAAAGAAAGACCATTTCCTTCTCTGGCTGTGCAGTGCAGATGTTCCTTGGTTTGGCGATGGGGACAACGGAATGTGTGCTCCTGGGCATGATGGCCTTTGACCGCTATGTGGCTATCTGCAACCCTCTGAGATATCCCGTCATCATGAGCAAGGATTCCTATGTGACCATGACAGCTGGGTCATGGTTTGCAGGGGCTGTAAACTCTGCAGTACAAACTGCGTTTGTGGTACAATTGCCTTTCTGCAGGAATAATGTCATCAATCATTTCTCCTGTGAAATTCTGGCTGTCATGAAATTGGCCTGTGCAGACATCTCAGGCAATGAGTTCATCATGCTCGTGGCCACGACATTGTTCACATTGATGCCACTGCTCTTTATTGTCATTTCTTACTCATTTATCATTTCCAGCATCCTCAAGATCCACTCCTCTGAGGGGAGAAGCAAAGCCTTCTCTACCTGCTCATCCCATCTGACTGTGGTGATCATATTCTATGGGGCTATTCTGTTCATGTACATGAAGCCCAAGTCTACAGAGACACTTAATTCTGATGACTTGGACGCTACCGACAAACTCATATCCATGTTCTATGGGGTGATGACTCCCATGATGAATCCTTTAATCTATAGTCTTAGGAACAAGGATGTGAAAGAGGCAGTGAAACACCTATTGAACAGAAGGTTCCTTAGCAAGTGAGTAAAAAATATATTGGATTATGAACACATTGGATATTGTTAAAAATTGAGTATCATGATGGAATTTTGGTTATTTTTACTGTTTCCTTTGCACTTTCATATATTATGTTAAAATTTTTATTATGAGATTTAGCATTTGAAAATTATTGCATGGTCACTATAGAAAAGTTTCAACATACAGGGCAATAGGTTGAGGAAGAGAAAGAAATCATCTAATACCGTAACACTAGGAGATGGCCAATTTCTAACATTTTGAACAGCATCTTTCATTTTCTGTATTTTTTACTCTGTTGGAATTGGGTGTGATATGCCTTTTTATGGTCACATTTTTACAGAACATTATTTCCTAGGCAGTATTTTGTTACATTTTTCAAAACAAATAAAGATCTCCATTGCAATAAAACAAAACAAAACTGAAAACCCCAAAAATACTGCACCCACATTTTCCAGTCGAGAGCCTTGTGTTGTAGTTTCACAGTTATCTCCATTTTTTTAAAGACATTAAATAAAAGCCATTAAATAAATTGTGGAGTATTTATTTTTCTCAGTGGGGCTCTGAGCATCTGGGACTATTGATGGAGCAGATAAATAGAGTATAAGGGTGAGGCCTGTGAAATCAATCAGGATATCCTTATTTTATCTCCTTTCTTTGCTCCAGCTTATACTTGTATGTTTGCTTTAGTATAAAGATCATTTTGCCAAATTAAACACGGGTTTGAAAATCAGTCTTTTGGTCCATATAATAACTTGGACGAGTGTTGGGTTGAGTGGAGCATCATATCAGTGCTCATGTAGAAGCAGCCACATTTCTTTGCTATCCTCAGGAAATTCCAACTTTTCCAAGTTTTACAAGAACATCAAGTTCTTGACTTTTAGTGAGAATACCTGTATTCAGTGTCTTGTCTCTCTTCCTAACTAGCCTTGTGACCTTGGTGATCTGAAGAAGTGGAGGATTGGGGGACTGTTTTCTCCTAAACTTTTTACTCTATCCGAAGAACACTTCAAATTCACAGCCTAAGGTGAATAAGAAAGTGTGTTCAGCAGTGAGCCACGTTCTAGGAAATGCATTTGGCTGAATAAATTTTATTCTGATGGATCAGTGAATTCAGAGGATATTGAGCATAAACATATTTTACATAGACACGTAAGAGTTAAATGTTTGTGAAATCTTTGGGTATAGTCACTCATTTTATCTTACCAAATTTACCTCTTAATTTTAGTTATACAGTCATGAACTATATTTAATTCTATCTAGCTTCCATCATAGTTACTTAATGATTACATTTGATGAGAAGGGCCGAGACCATTGATATATCAGATTCATGCTCTGACAGAGTAGGCTTTGAGAACTTATTAGTTTCCTAACACCAGCTCAGAGGACTCTCTTCCCCTCTAAGAATTCCAGGTAGGTGGAAGACTTCTGAGAGTCAGGCATTTTATGTTGACCCACAAGTCATCTTGGATACTCAGAGCTGATTTTGGTTTTCCTCACAGTTGAAGTCAAACACTCATAAACTCTCAGAGATGACTTATCTAACTCCTAGTATTATATCAGGTTTATACATTTTTGATAGAAAATTAAAGCAAGTAGAAATTTTAAAGCACATACTTTTCCTCACAGGTGAAGACCATGAGTGTTTTTTTTTTTTCTTTTTCCTCATAGAGGTGTAGAATCAAGATCTGAAGAAAAGAAAGGCATGGCACCTGTCCTGTATTCACGTGTTCAAATTTGCTGGGCAAATACACAATCTATAATGCTGATATAATGCCTTATGTTAATACTTGAGTCTCCAGAGGATTTTTCATTCAGAAAATTTATTTTGAAAACTTATGGACAATGATTTTGTTGTTGTTAGCAACTTTTTTTTTTTTTANTGAATCCTTTAATCTATAGTCTTAGGAACAAGGATGTGAAAGAGGCAGTGAAACACCTATTGAACAGAAGGTTCCTTAGCAAGTGAGTAAAAAATATATTGGATTATGAACACATTGGATATTGTTAAAAATTGAGTATCATGATGGAATTTTGGTTATTTTTACTGTTTCATTTGCACTTTCATATATTATGTTAAAATTTTTATTATGAGATTTAGCATTTGAAAATTATTGCATGGTCACTATAGAAAAGTTTCAACATACAGGGCAATAGGTTGAGGAAGAGAAAGAAATCATCTAATACTGTAACACTAGGAGATGGCCAATTTCTAACATTTTGAACAGCATCTTTCATTTTCTGTATTTTTTACTCTGTTGGAATTGGGTGTGATATGCCTTTTTATGGTCACATTTTTACAGAACATTATTTCCTAGGCAGTATTTTGTTACATTTTTCAAAACAAATAAAGATCTCCATTGCAATAAAACAAAACAAAACTGAAAACCCCAAAAATACTGCACCCACATTTTCCAGTCGAGAGCCTTGTGTTGTAGTTTCACAGTTATCTCCATTTTTTTAAAGACATTAAATAAAAGCCATTAAATAAATTGTGGAGTATTTATTTTTCTCAGTGGGGCTCTGAGCATCTGGGACTATTGATGGAGCAGATAAATAGAGTATAAGGGTGAGGCCTGTGAAATCAATCAGGATATCCTTATTTTATCTCCTTTCTTTGCTCCAGCTTTTTTCTCAGTGGGGCTCTGAGCATCTGGGACTATTGATGGAGCAGATAAATAGAGTATAAGAGTGAGGCCTGTGAAATCAATCAGGATATCCTTATTTTATCTCCTTTCTTTGCTCCAGCTTATACTTGTATGTTTGCTTTAGTATAAAGATCATTTTGCCAAATTAAACACGGGTTTGAAAATCAGTCTTTTGGTCCATATAATAACTTGGACGAGTGTTGGGTTGAGTGGAGCATCATATCAGTGCTCATGTAGAAGCAGCCACATTTCTTTGCTATCCTCAGGAAATTCCAACTTTTCCAAGTTTTACAAGAACATCAAGTTCTTGACTTTTAGTGAGAATACCTGTATTCAGTGTCTTGTCTCTCTTCCTAACTAGCCTTGTGACCTTGGTGATCTGAAGAAGTGGAGGATTGGGGGACTGTTTTCTCCTAAACTTTTTACTCTATCCGAAGAACACTTCAAATTCACAGCCTAAGGTGAATAAGAAAGTGTGTTCAGCAGTGAGCCACGTTCTAGGAAATGCATTTGGCTGAATAAATTTTATTCTGATGGATCAGTGAATTCAGAGGATATTGAGCATAAACATATTTTACATAGACACGTAAGAGTTAAATGTTTGTGAAATCTTTGGGTATAGTCACTCATTTTATCTTACCAAATTTACCTCTTAATTTTAGTTATACAGTCATGAACTATATTTAATTCTATCTAGCTTCCATCATAGTTACTTAATGATTACATTTGATGAGAAGGGCCGAGACCATTGATATATCAGATTCATGCTCTGACAGAGTAGGCTTTGAGAACTTATTAGTTTCCTAACACCAGCTCAGAGGACTCTCTTCCCCTCTAAGAATTCCAGGTAGGTGGAAGACTTCTGAGAGTCAGGCATTTTATGTTGACCCACAAGTCATCTTGGATACTCAGAGCTGATTTTGGTTTTCCTCACAGTTGAAGTCAAACACTCATAAACTCTCAGAGATGACTTATCTAACTCCTAGTATTATATCAGGTTTATACATTTTTGATAGAAAATTAAAGCAAGTAGAAATTTTAAAGCACATACTTTTCCTCACAGGTGAAGACCATGAGTGTTTTTTTTTTTTCTTTTTCCTCATAGAGGTGTAGAATCAAGATCTGAAGAAAAGAAAGGCATGGCACCTGTCCTGTATTCACGTGTTCAAATTTGCTGGGCAAATACACAATCTATAATGCTGATATAATGCCTTATGTTAATACTTGAGTCTCCAGAGGATTTTTCATTCAGAAGTAGAAATTTTAAAGCACATACTTTTCCTCACAGGTGAAGACCATGAGTGTTTTTTTTTTTTTCTTTTTCCTCATAGAGGTGTAGAATCAAGATCTGAAGAAAAGAAAGGCATGGCACCTGTCCTGTATTCATGTGTTCAAATTTGCTGGGCAAATACGCAATCTATAATGCTGATATAATGCCTTATGTTAATACTTGAGTCTCCAGAGGATTTTTCATTCAGAAATTTTATTTTGAAAACTTATGGACAATGATTTTGTTGTTGTTAGCAACTTTTTTTTTTTTTTAAACTTTGGAATATATGAGATAAACTTATCTGGTACACCAGATGTGCACCAGTGTATGTATATATGTGTTCCGGTGTGACTTTTTTTTTAACCAGATTGCAAAATCTACAAGGGTAGAGATTTCCTGATATCCCCCTTCTCTCTACCCCCATTACATTCAATTTAGGACATGAGGTATAGAATATGATTTAATATATATTTCAAATCCATGAATGAAAAAACTGTATGGAAGGAGGTGTAACAAGAGAGAGGCATGTACCTTTATATTTCACTCAAGTCCCCAAACAGGGTCATGGTTAGGAATTAAGAGCATAGACAGAGCAGAAAAGCCAAGATTATACATCTTTTTCAGTACACTTTTATGCCTGCCCAATTTTCAGATATTCTAAGCTTGAGCTCATGCTAATTTTTATGGTCCCAGGGGCTTTTGAAATGGGCTTAAAATGAAAATGCAGCAATGTATTTATTGGTTAACAGCTAATTCACATACATGATCGCACTAAAATCTTATGATGTGGACAACAGTGTCACTATTTCATACAAAGCTTAGGGAAGTTAGCGTACCTTGCTCAAGCCCCACAGCATGCGAGTTATAGAGGAACATACACACCCTGCTATTCTTTCTCAAGTTCATTATTCTTTTTTACTACAGCATGTTGCTTTTCCAATTTTCTAGTCATGACATCTAACACCAGTGTCTCTCAGCAGCACATCTAAAATGATCAAAGAAACTATTACATGCATCTCAACTTTCATCACAAGTATATTCAAATGTCTTAAAAATCACTTTGAAAAAGGAAATTAATTTAGTTCCTTTTAAAATAGCCTTGACATCATCACGTGTTGTGTACAAAAATGATGCTTGATCACAATTTATAGGAATTAAGTCTTAAATTAGGAGAAGACCTGAAGTTAATTGGGATACTAAGGGAGGAGAGATTTGACATTAGCACTAACCTTCCAGAAAAGACTCTATAAGGAATAGAAAGATTTTTCGTGGTGTTTCAGTAGAGGTAACACTTACATTACAAAAATGGATGTGTTTTTAATTTATGGTTATATAAATAACATTTTGTTTTTAAAATTATAAAATGTTCTAATGGATCTTGTTCCTTAAAGTCTTGTTTTTCATCCTTTTGTAAAAATCACTTTCTAGGTAGGGTTAGATCTTATGCATGTTAGGTTTCACGTATCTGGAATCTTCTGGGAATGTAGCATTATTTATTACTGGGCTTGTTTACTCATTTATTTAAGGAATATTTATTGAGTAGCTACTGAAAGCTGGGCACTGTGCTAGCTACCAGGCATACCGACTTAAATAAAAGAAGAATCTTTAGTGGGGAAAACGAACATGGAACTTGGAGCCAAAGTGATGAAATACAGAACTGAGGTTGGGAAGACAATCACTGCCTGAATGTTCTGGCATAGTGTTCTGGGGGCTTCTCGATTTAGTCAGAGAAGTACTCACTCAGTTGAGCAAAATAAGTGACCATGGTACTCAGCAGAACCATTCTCGTGAAGGGCACAAGCAGAAGAGTTGAAGCCTCTCTCAAAATGCTTGCAGGCATAGGACTTTGGGTGGAAGACACAAATAGAATATAGATGCACTTATTTTTGAGTAAATGTGAGATGCCCTTCAGAGAATCCCAAATATAAAACAACTATTCCCACTGTCTGGTATATTTCCAACTTCTCCTTTGGTACTGACTTGGCCTATAAACATGCTCTATTCTCTCCTAATTAAAAAATAACAAAAACAGAACAATATCAACCGAACAATACCCTTTTCTAGCCTCTGTCCAGCCTCTGTCTAGCTTCCAATTTTCCTACTGTTTTTAACCAAGCTGTTTGAAATGAAACGTAACACTACTGTCCAATTATTCATCTTTTTAATTGTTTAACTCAATACAATATGGCCCTGCTATTATAAAGGTTTGTATGGTCAAATTTAATGCATAATTTTTAGTCCTTATCTTACTTGATCTCTCTGTAGAATTTATGCCTTTTTTTAGATCACAACTACCTTTAATTTATATATATCTAAAATTTTTAAATATGCATTTGTTGTAAAATAGTCAAGCACTACAAGATGTACAAGGTAGAAATTGTAGTTTTATATGAATTTATGTATAATTTATAATACATATTTCTATAATTTATATGCAATAATTAATATTGCTGTATATATGTAAATACACTTTCAGAGTATACATGTGTTTAATAAATATTTTAAACTATTACATATTTAATATTTATTTTTCTACAATTGGCTTTTTTACTTAAAACATATTGTTCTCTTTCCACGATGTTTATGTATATATACATAGGTATTTTTAGGAGATGCTTACTATTTCAATGTATGGATGTAGCAAAGTATATGACTGATCCCTTTAGATGGACATTTGTAGCAGTTTGCACTATTTCAGTATTACAAACGATGCTATTTAACAGAAAGCAATTTATTTTTTGTATACTAATATTGGTACAAACATGGAAAGCTAAAATGTAGGTAAATATATAACTGACTTTTCTTCTCCACTTTAGTTTTCTAAATTGTCTTTGATAGTGGAAGGAAAAATTAAACAGTAAAAAAACCTAAACAATTTAATTAGATATTCTTAGGCTAGAGTTGAAGAGACATTTTATTGAAGGTAATAAATAAGCACATGAAAAGATGCTCAGTGTCAGTAGCCATGAGAAATACAAACCCAAACCACAATAACATACCACTTCACATCCATTAGGATGGCTATAATTCAAAAAATAAGCAATAACATGAAAGTCTTGGCAGAGTATAGAGAAATTGGAACCCTCAAATATTGCTGGTGAGAATGAAAATAGGTGGTTGTTTTGGAAAATGTTTTTCAATTCCTCAAAAAGTTAAACATAGTTACTATATGACCAAAGAATTCCACTACAAGGTATATTTCCAAGAGATATGAAAACATATACACACAAAAACTTGTACACAAATGTTCACAGCAACATTACTCCTAATAGCTGAAAAAATGGAAAGAGCCCAAATATCTGTATCCTTTTAAACTCAAAACTTTAGAAATGGAACAGTGATTATTGACTCTGCCTCTGAATAATTAAAGGATGTGTGCTCTTACACAAACTTCTTTCACTCTTTCCTTCCACATATTTGTTGGCACTATAATCATCAAATTTTTGTTTTATTTTATGTAAATTTTCTTTCAAAGTTTATAACAATTATATTCTTTGTTAGAGTTGCAATTCTACAATTATTTTTAAATATGTCTGTATTCCAAGGTAATTACTAGTCTTTCCATATCACAATTTCCCCATCTGTGGTTTCTTACCGTATTTATTTACTAGCTGTATTCATCTATTAGCTGTCTGGATTATGTTTCATATATATGTATACACACACACACACACACACTGAGTTTTTGCATACTTGTTTTTATATTGAACAATACTGGACTGGGCATAGAATTCTTGAGTTATAACTTTTTCCTTTTCCCCCCACTGGTACATAACTTCTTTATTGTATGGCATCCAATGTCACTGACAAGAGGGCTAATGCCATTCTGATGCTTTTTATTCCTTTCTAAGTGATTTCTTTTTATTTGTGTTCTTCTGCTTGACTATTTGAAGGGTTCCTTTTTATCCCCTAAAGTTAAATTTATTTATCAAGGTGGTTTTGACAATGATTTACTGCATGTTGTAAAGTGACTAGAAGAGAGATCAAATGTTCATATCACAAAGAAATGATTGTTTTGCAATGATGAATGGGCTAATTACCTTGATTAGATTAGCTCATATTGTTTACATGTATTGAAATATAATTCTGTATTCCATAAATATTTACAATCAATATGTTTCAATAAAAAATTAATTTAAAAAGATATGTCTTGATTTTTGTTTTGCTCTATTGATTTTTTTTCCTGGAACATGTTGAACTATTTTCACTCAATTCGATTCAATTAATTTGATTCAATTTCAATTTAGCAAATATTTATTAAGCACCCTCTAGCTGCTTAGGGTAGATACAACAATGAATAAAATAAAGAGCCTTGCCTTTGTGGAGCATATATTTTTGAGGGGAAGATGGTCAATAAACAATAACATAGTAAGCGAATAAATAAGTAAATAATTAAACAAAGTATGTGGGAAGTTAGAAAGTACTATGATCTGTGGAAAAAAGAAACTATAGAGCAGGATAAAGGAGATGGAAGTGCTGGAGTCTGGGGAAGTAAATTGCAGTATTGAAAAGGATAGTCAGCATAGATCTCATTTAGAAGGTGACATCTGAGCAAAGTCTTTAAAGAAATAGGAGTTTAACTGTAAGGATACATCAAGGAAAAATGTTCCAGGCAGAAGAAAGAACCTGTGCAAAGGCTCTAAGAAGGGATTGCCTCCAATGTGTTTGAGGACTTCTGAGGAGGTAAAAATGGCTGAAGCTGAGTACAAGGGGAAAAGAGCTGGAATCAGAGAAGAAAGAGGGGCTGGGGCAGTGTGCATGGGAGCCAGATCAGGTAGATTCCAATCTTTCATTTCAGGATTTTTCTCGTGCAATTCTTTTGAATATTTTCCAAAATATTTGGTTTGGTTAATGGGACTATAATAGTTATGTTGAATAGCCACTGTGCATATAATATATGTTCCTTATAACCACTCTGATCTCTTTGACCTTTTATAATGCAGTCTGTATGATTTTCTCAGGTCTACTTTACACGCCACTTAACTGTCGCTCATAAGGAGATAATTCTGGAATAACCACTCTGATCTCTTTGACCTTTTATAATGCAGTCTGTATGATTTTCTCAGGTCTACTCTACACGCCACTTAACTGTCGCTCATAAGGAGATAATTCTGGATAGCACTGAATTGTAGTATATGTTTTGAGTCCTCACTAAATCAGTATTAAGAGAACTGACATTTAGATTTAGTAAAAGACGAAACCTTTGAGATATAGAGTCCCTCTGTTCTTATGATAAAAGAAAGGCAAAAGTGACTTTTTTGTTTTGTAGTTATAAAATAAGTAAGTACATTGTTTTAGAAAGAACTGAATGCCATAAAGTAACCCTAATTATATTTACATTAAAAAGAAGTTGTTTCTGTTATTAAATGTGAATATAAATATGTTAAATATAAGGGGGGTATTTTGGTGTGATATTTCAGTAGTTTTTATTTGTAAGGAGGACATACTCATTCTCTCAGTGTGGATTTAGGTTGCTCTATACTTGTATGTTATCACCGGCTTTTGGAAGGGATATGAATGTAGTGTGTGTGAGTGTATGTGTGTGTGATCTTTTAACAAGCAGCTCACTGAAGTCAGAAGGAGACTCTTAAAGTGGCTGGGAGACTTTTGCTAGAGGAAGGAATGTGAACAGGAGGCTTTTGGAAAGACTTAGTACAGTACAGCCTGTCCTAGTTATGATTGGGAAATTGAGGGAAAACTTTATAACCAAATTTAGTTTGAGACACAACAATCTGAGGTATGTGGGGCATACCTTGACATACCATCCAGATATCCCTTTGATGAAGAATGTATTGCTTCACCTGTAGGTAGTGCCGAGCGCACACAGCATTCGGCAGTCGGCCTGTTCACTGACTCACCCGAAGTCATGCCCTTGCAGTCTTTCTGGAAGGTGGGTGCTACTGTCACTGTTCCTCTTCTTTCAATATCCTGATTAACTTCATTGCTTCCCCTATTTTAAGAGTTGGTTTGAGTCTCGTCATTTGTGATCAAAATTTTTTATGGACACAGAACATATGATGGTTTTCAAAGTTTTTTGCTAAGTAATTAAGAGATATTTGCCTTTTAAAATTGGTCTTCAGGATGTATAATACACGAGATGAAAGTTGAGATGCAGGGAATGGTTTTCTTGACCATTTTAGGGCTGGCTGAGGCTGTTGTTGGGTGCATTAAGCCATCAATCCATTACTCCATGAATGGATTAATGCATTCACAAGGGCACACTCCTCACGATCCAATCACCTCTCAAAAGATCCCACTTTTCAAATAACATAATAGGATTTCCCACCCTTTTAACACTGTTACAATGGGGATCAAGTTTCCAATACATGAATTTTTATGGGACCCATTTGACCCATAGCACATACTATGAATATAAACTTATTCCTATTTAATTTACATGCAAGAACAGCTCACTGTTGCAGAAGACAAGGTCATGAACACACACTTAAACATGGCAATAACTACCCTGTGTGTCAGTTTCCTCCTCTCTCTTTTGACTTGACGTCAGTGGATTCTTTCAAACCAGTTGATTGTGAGCTTTAATTCTCAACAGAGAATTATAACCCTTTTTGGTTTTTCCAGTTTTTCAAAGAATTTTTCTTGAGATTTGTGATTTCAAAAACAAATTTCCTGAGAATGCTGGGAAGGAATTTCTGCATGGAAACATTCCTGTACTACGTTTTTTTATATATATATATTTTTTTTATTTTTATTTTTTTTTCGTTAAATTTTTATTTTGTCAATATACAATGTATATGATTATTATGGCCCATCACCAAAACATTCCTGTACTACGTTTTAATAAATTTCTTTTCTGCTTAAACCATACAGAATGTACTCTGTAATGTAAATAAGAGCCTTGACTGATACACACAGCACATAAGGCCCTTCCTTCTTTGCCGCTGTTTAGTTTCATCTTCCGCAACCCCCATCTCCCTTTCTATTTATGTTGCTGTGATGCTGAGTTCTTTTTATTTTTCTCCTTTCATCATGCCGTTTCCTGTTTTACACCATTAGTGTTGTTTCCTTTCCTGGAATGTTCCTCTGTATATTACTATCTTCTCAAATTCTTAGTCTTAATTTAAGAATCAGTTCAGGTATCGCCTCTCCTGGAAGTTATCTCTCCATTCCGAGTTACTTGTCACTTACATGTCCATAGCACACTAAGCTATCATTTTCATCACAGCATTTACTGCTTTTTATTGATATCATCTAATAGGATATTTTTATCACTACCTATAAGATTTTTGAAAGTAGATACTGTGCCTTAGGCATTTTTATGTTCACAGAGATTCTTACCATGAGTTTCACAGGATAGGCATGCAGTCAATCTCATGTAAACAGAAGCAATTTAAAAATATAAAACAACCGATATGAAAAATGGGTAGAGGCCATGAGTACCCAACTAACATAAAAGAATATACAGTTCTTTCAGATATGCGAAAAAGTTAAATACCTCTACAAGTTAGAAATTCCATTTAAAATAATAATGAGATACCATTGTTAAGCCCTATAGTTTAGAAGAAAATTCTAAATTACTGACAACATCCAGTATTGATAAGAGCACAATAAAATCAGTAAGAATGTAACACTGGTGAAAGCATAAATTAGTATTATCCTTTGAATTCATAAAAATCTTCATTTTAAATGAAATTTAAGGGACTTTCTCCTGGGATGCAGTGGGGAAAAGAAAGAGCTATGAGACTAAAAAAAAAGAAAGGTTTTATATGCAAAGGCAATTGTGTAACAAACTGAAAAGAATTTGCCCAACACATATGAATTACTTTTGACAGCAGGTAGGTTTTTAGTGCATTACACAGTGTTTGGGCGCTGTGTCATCTACTTTAGCTAATTTAGCTCACTTTAGTGAGCACTACACAGTAGACAGCAAAGTATGTGTTCTTTAGTGTAGAATTCATAATAAACAAATCTTTGACTGCTGGGCTTCTGGCAATAACTCAGTCCCATTTGGTTCAGTCAAATGTGAACCAGTTGAACTGTGTGCTGGGGACACTTCACACAAAAATAAAATGCGAAGAGAACATTATGACCAATTTGGAAAATTTTTAAGAAGTAAAATAATCCTGGGATCTGAAAAAGATAATTTGCCAAAGGAATGCCGCATAGCCAGAAAGAGACTAGCCTGGGCATTATCCTAGTGTGTTTGCATGTAAAGGTGGTGACTGTTTTGAATATTTACTTTTCTATCATTAGGTTATAATTGTAAAAGTGAGTAACTTGCCTTTTTCTTTTTTATGTTAAGAGGCTTGCTAAAGATGTTAAAATAGTCTCGGTCAAAAAAAGTCAGGTGTTTTAAAGCAAGGAACGCACTGGCACCTTATTAAAACACTATTTTTTTATGGAGTGAATTGAATTTGATATAAGGTAGATCTTTTGGGTAATTTTTCCTTTCTGCCATCAAATTTGCTGGCATCCATAGGATTGGAGTGACTCTAATAAAATGTATTAGGATTTGTATATAAAATGAAAATAATACCATATATCAGGACACTATGTAATCTGATTAAGTGCAGCCAACCTTATGGAACAGCAGTGATGACCAGTTCAGAGATGTAAAAAGATTCTAACAGAAGGAAGAGAGAGGCATGAGGGAAACCATTAGCAATAGGAACTATTATTGTGCTCATTGAATTGCATATACCATTTGATTTAATCTTATCAACAAGTACATGGTATAGGTGTCGTCTTTATCTTAACTCTATTTCTGGGGATGGTTATGAACAGAAGCATGTCCAGATTACCTAGTTAATAAGGGGCAGAGATGGCATTAGAACCAAGGCTGCCTCCAAAGCATCTGCCCTTGACAATATTATGGAATGTGCTTGATAGAATATCTCATAGCATGAAAGGAGCCCATGAAACAATTGTTTATGAAGAGAGATGATTTTTACAGGTATGCATATAATCCTCATTATTCAAATAACTCCACATGTACTTAATGCCTTTTGGGGTCCTAAGTAGCATGAAAGGAGCCCATGAAACAATTGTTTATGAAGAGAGATGATTTTTACAGGTATGCATGTAATCCTCATTATTCAAATAACTCCACATGTACTTAATGCCTTTTGGGGTCCTAAGTGGTTTACATCTTAATCCAGAAAATATGGAAAAATTCTAAAAAATACAAACATTAAAAAAAAAAAGAAGCCACAGAATGGTAGGAGGAACTTTGGATAGAGAAATCAGGGTGGATTTAGGGTGATACTGAAGACACTAATTATATACTGAGATTGAGAAGGTGGACCAGGGATTCAGAGCAAATTATGTAAAGTTAGGTATGAAAGGATTCTGAAAAGGAAAGGCTCTTTGGACCTGAAAATAGAAAAAGAATAATAGCTAACATTTATTGACTTGTAACTGTGTTCTGGGAACTTTACTAGATCATAAAACATAATGCATTAGATGGAAAGGAAATTACATGGTGTTGAAGGATAGACCCTAAACCAGGTCAAAGAATAGTCTAGAGATAGTGGTGGAAAAGGAGATGGATATGGCCCTGAAGTCCTATTATACTATGTAATACTATGTAAAATGTCTTACGTATTCAGAATGTGACTATATTTGAAGTACCTGTTAGTCTTCAGCAATTCTCATTTAGTATGTGATATTGAACAAGTTAGAGCAAGGTCAAACATTTGTGATTGTGTCCTATGGCAATGGATGATTTTGATGTAGTTTACTATTGCAAAAGTGAAAAGAGAGAGGCTGTGAATCTCACAAGCATGAGCTCTTTAGCTTAAATATTATTTATTTTATGAATAGGAAATACATTCACAAGGTTCAAAATTTTAAAAATTTACTGAAGGGTATACAGTAAATAGCTTACCACCCACCCCCATTAATAAGCAATCCATTTCCCTATCCACTTCCTTTTAGATAACAAACTGTTCTTTGTTTGCTTATTTACTGGCTGAAACAGGGATTAAACCTCAGACCTTAGTGTTATTAACACTACACTCTAACCAACTGAGCTAACTGGTCAGCTTATGTTTGTTAGTTTTCTAGAGATACTCTGTGTGTGAGCAAAAATGCATGTGTGCATATTCATATTTACACACATATACACACACGCACACACACATACGCACACATGTATAATCGTTTTTACTCAAATGGTAATGTGCCATCTGTACTGTTCTGAATATTATTTTTTCATTTAATGTTTCTTGAAGATCTTTCCATATCAGTGCACACACACACACATGAAAACAACCTGTACTCCTTTTGACAGCAGAATAATATTCCATCATTTCTATGTCTTTTTGTAGAAATTTAAATTGTTTCCATATCTGCTGTTACAAATAATACTTTAATTATAAATTTCTATGTGAATCACTTTGCACATGTGCTGGTATAGCTGCATGACGATTGCTGAGAAGTGAATCTGTGGTCAAAGACTACATGTATATACTTGTGATTTTGATAAATATTGCCACACAGTGACCGGTATTAGGAAATTTCTCTGTTTGGAAGTTCCCTGGGATTTTGGTCACTGAGTTTCTTAAGTACTCCTTTCAGTTAATAACAAAATATCAAATAGAATAAAGATATGTCAATTAATTATAACAGTCACAATTTACATATACAATCGATATTATTAATGTATTAATTATTACATTATTATTTATATAAATGTTATATATACATATATTTATATATATTACTATATGTTGCATATTATGTACAATTATATATATATTCTTTCCTTAGGGTGTGTTCTTAGACATTGCATTTGTGGGTCAGAAGTCATATACTTTTACTTGCAATATAAAAGGAAGATATTTGATGATCTATAAGAATTCAGATAATACATAACTCACATTATCACCTGAGGAAAATTCCTGCCAATATATTCTAATCAAACCAAAAATTAAATACAGTCCTCAACGGAGTGAAAGAAAAACAGAAGAGGGAGGTACCAATGGTGATCACTGAATAGACACGTATATATAGGTAGATGTATTGATAAAGACTGACTAGTCAAGTTTGCATTATGTAAGGAATGAAGAAGAACCCTCAAAAAGACATACTTTAAGAAAATTCTTTTTTTACACTCTATCAGTAAAAGCTGGGAATTTGGGGATTAGAATAGAAATGGGGAGTAAAAGTATTCTCAAAGTTTCATCTTCATTTAGGTTTCAGGGATAATTAAGGGGATTAGAGCACCATAGTGGAGAAAAGAGTTCATCTTTATGAGCAAAATGGTTGAGTCCTGTTCAGTTAAATGATGGGGGTACAGAATAAGAATGTGACCACTTACGGCATGAAAAGATGAGTAGAGTGTTCAAATTAATAAAAAAA
>NW_007729011.1:96855-98429 GCF_000696425.1 Galeopterus variegatus
AAAAAAATAGGGAATGACAACTTCATCAACCAACAAAAATAAAGAACGGGGAAAAGAGAGAATGTGGTAGTGCAAAATAAGTAAAAATAAAGAATGAAAAGAATAAAATGAAGTACATTAATAACTATGTTAAAGTGAATAGACTGAATATTTTCATAAATGACAAAAACACTAAAAAGGGAATAAAACATACTCAGATATATGATATTTATGAGTGGTATACTTCAAACAAAGAGAAAAAGAAAAGTTGAAAATAAAAAAATGTGCAAAGAGATAGCAGGCAAATATTATAAAAGCGGAATTTAAAGTACCTAATAGGATAAAAATATGTTAATTAATAATAACAGTCATAATTTATTAAGAAGATATATTAGCTATAAACATGTATACACTAAACAAAACAAGGGCTAAGCATAAAAACAAAATACTCCTATATTTACAAGAATAATTTGATTACAAATATTATATAAAATTGATTAAATCTAAGTGGCAGAAAATAGGTAATTATTTCAAAGGTTCTAATAACACATTTAATAAACTTGATTATATGTATACATATGTACATACTTTGTATGTATAAAATCATATTATCCCTCCCAGAGAAATCACATTTGTTGTTAACATTTGTAACATAAATAATGTAATTGGATGCTAAAAAGTCCATAACTAGAGATTTATAGGTCATGTTCTCTTATCAAAATAAAATAAAATTGAAAATAAATAATAAAAATGTAACAAAAATACTTAATCACTGGATAAGCAAGAAACACATATCTAGTTAAGTCTTAGATGAAAGAGGAAATAAAAGAAAAACAAAAAATTATCTAGAAACCAATTAAAAGAACATTTTACGTCAAACTCTCGGTTTATAATGAAACAAAAAGTGCTTTAAGTGCCTTCATTAGAGCTAGAAATAGGAAGGAAAGACAAAATGTTAAGGAATTTTCTTATTTTATGAAATTAGAAAAATAAATCCAAATAAATTTATGAAGACAAAAACTTTAGTTAATGAACCAGAAAGAAAAATGGAGAAGATAAATCTATCCTGAAGCTATTTTTGGTTTTGCTTTTTTAGAAGACCTATAATATAGGAAAACCTCTTGTGAGCAAATGGAAAAAAATCAGACAGAAATAGTAACAAAAAATAAGACAGAACTTCTTACATAAAGGAGGTCACAGGAGTTATAAGGATTAAGTGCAATTCTATGACAAACACGTCATAGAAATGAATAATTTCTAGCAAAATGTAAAATATCAAAATCAACTATTCTCAAATCACTTTATTGAAATCTTGCTTCTTTCTGACCAATCACATTTTTTGGTTTGGTATTTCTTTTGAAATGTGAATTCTATCAATCAGAGTACAAGGCATTCTCGCCTGTGATTTTTCCCTTTGCAAAATTAATGTTAAGAGATTGAATTCTACAGCCATACTGCTAGGGTTTAAGTCCCAGCTCTACCACCTATTTAGCTATATGAACTTGATCTTAAGCAAATTACTTAACTTTTCTGTGCCTTATTTTGTCCCTCTATATTATCAGATAGTGATGATAATAATAGTAGTAATCACCTCA
>NW_007729011.1:99207-100101 GCF_000696425.1 Galeopterus variegatus
GCCTTATTTTGTCCCTCTATATTATCAGATAGTGATGATAATAATAGTAGTAATCACCTCATAGGGTTGTTTTTCAGGCTAAATTAGGTAATGCACAAAGAAAACAATTAGTAGAGGATTGTCATAGAGTAAGAAATGTTAGTCATTATTTTGTTTTTAATTTTGTCCATTTATCCAACAAATGTTTTTGAACATCTTTGTCTGCGCATACTCTATTCTACCTACTGAGACTGTGGAAGTAAACAAGAAAAATTACCTGTCCTTATAACGTTTACATTGCACTGCACAAGATAGACAATATACGTAACAGTGTAATTTCAAGGTGTGACAAGAGCATTGATCTATTGTGTGATGATTTATAGCCAATAAAAATGGTTTATTGTTCAGTTACACATAATGCAATGATCTTTTTTATTATAACCTCCAGCTTACATATGTGATGACAAATATGACAAAAAGCTCAGGCTTCAGTGAGGAAGATTTAAGTTTGAATCTTAGCTGTGCTATATATTATTTACCTTTGGTCAAGTTTACTTAAGATTTCTACTTTGATTTATTTATCTGTAATATGTTGGTCATAATAACTCTCTCCTAGAACTGCGATGAGATTAAAGGGCATGTAGGGTGTAGCACGAAACGTGTTAGTTCCATCTTCCCTCCTCATTCCAAATTTCTCTCTTTTCTGTTCACTTTTCTTTACGTCCTCTCTTATTTCTTTGGTCTTTTCTTTTCTTTTCTTTTTCCCCCCCTCTGGAAGTGTGGTACCTGTGCATTGCTAAATGTTTAAAACTAATGACAATAAAATACATATTTGTTTTAACGTGCTCTGTCTTACAGGTAAAAGGGAGAGAGTAAAATGGAATGGGGAAACCAAACCATTCTGGTGGAATTTTT
>NW_007729011.1:101156-102273 GCF_000696425.1 Galeopterus variegatus
TCCCATGATGAATCCTTTAATCTATAGTCTTAGGAACAAGGATGTGAAAGAGGCAGTGAAATACCTATTAAAAAGAAAAGTTTTTAACAAGTAAATGGATAAGGGGCAGGTAATTTTATAATCACAATGTGGAGATCAGTTAAGAAAACCAGAGTCAAACAGGTAAGTTCTTGCTGCTGTTTCATATTCATCTCTCAAAGCTCTAAAGCTCTAAAATTCTCTTCTCCATGGCAGTACATAATGACAATAAGTAAATAAATAAATGTCAGTGTTTTAGAAGTCAGTGACTTCTAAAAAACTTCTTTAGTTTTTTTGTAGTTGTTGTTTGTTTATTTTTTGTTGTTCTTGAAGAGCTTAATTGTGAGGGCAAGTAGAGGAATCCAGACAAGAAAAAAGCCTTTTATTTTTGATAAAATTATTTCCAAAACCAATTTCATGCTTCCTTATTTTCTTTACAAGACAGAATATATCTATAACTCAGTTAAAACAATGGATTTTCAATACTATAATTACCTAAATAATGTAATTTACCTGTAATCTATTAACATGTGTAATGCTGATAGTCCCCTGTACAGGTAGCTGCATACTGCTAAACACCAGTGTTATTTTTATAACTTTTTGTTCATCTATAACTATAAGACTTTAGATTATTATTCTGACTTTTTCACTCTTCTGTCCAAAGACCTTATTATACATGCGATCAAATTGCTTTGAACTTGGAACCAAATAGCAAATTTTTAATGCTGTTTGAAAATTAAAGGTAAATAGCTTCTGAGTCAACTCTTCACTGATGAGAATAACACTGTACATTTTCCTGTGTCCATTGGTTCTCCATCATGAAGTGTGTTGTTGATCCAAGAATCTGTTATTGGAAATGCTGAGCCTACCTTTTAGGTAGTTTTAACATTAGATTTTAATCTGAGATTTACATTTCTTTTTTCTATTATAGAAACCTTCAGCCTTTTAAACTATCTTTTTACCTTTCTAATTTTATTTCTTCTCCATATGATTTTCATGCTTCATATTTTCATACTCTAGGTCTTAATGTTTATTTTAATGATATCTCTTTTTTGGCAGGGGTGTGCTTTACCTGCTCTCCTATAGCTTCAGAATTTTT
>NW_007729011.1:103412-110597 GCF_000696425.1 Galeopterus variegatus
GGCTATCTGCAACCCTCTGAGATATCCCGTCATCATGAGCAAGGATTCCTATGTGACCATGACAGCTGGGTCATGGTTTGCAGGGGCTGTAAACTCTGCAGTACAAACTGCGTTTGTGGTACAATTGCCTTTCTGCAGGAATAATGTCATCAATCATTTCTCCTGTGAAATTCTGGCTGTCATGAAATTGGCCTGTGCAGACATCTCAGGCAATGAGTTCATCATGCTCGTGGCCACGACATTGTTCATATTGACACCATTGTTACTAATCATTATCTCTTACACATTAATCATGGTCAGCATCCTCAAAATTCACTCTTCTGAGGGGAGAAGCAAAGTCTTCTCTACCTGCTCAGCCCACCTGACTGTGGTGATCATATTCTATGGAACCATTCTCTTCATGTACATGAAGCCCAAGTCTACAGAGACACTTAATTCTGATGACTTGGACGCTACTGACAAACTCATATCCATGTTCTATGGGGTGATGACTCCCATGATGAATCCTTTAATCTATAGTCTTAGGAACAAGGATGTGAAAGAGGCAGTGAAACACCTATTAAAAAGAAAAGTTTTTAACAAGTAAATGGATAAGGGGCAGGTGATTTTATAATCACAATGTGGAGATCAGTTAAGAAAACCAGAGTTAAAGAGGTAAGTTCTTGCTGCTGTTTCATATTCATCTCTCAAAGCTCTAAAGCTCTAAAATTCTCTTCTCCGTGGCAGTACATAATGACAATAAGTAAATAAATAAATGTCAGTGTTTTAGAAGTCAGTGACTTCTAAAAAACTTCTATAGTTTTTTTGTAGTTGTTGTTTGTTTATTTTTGTTCTTCTTGTTTTTGAAGAGCTTAATTGTGAGGGCAAGTAGAGGAATCCAGACAAGAAAAAAGCCTTTTATTTNATGGAAGATAAAATGTTTTAATGTGTAGTGTCTTTAATAGATAAAACTGTTAGATTTAGATAAATTGAGCCAAAATTTGTCTCAGATAAGGAGCTGTCAGTATACCCAAGGAGGTCATGAAGATTTGATTGGCAAACCACCGTAGAGGTTTTGTATCCAGGTTCACAGCCCTGCTTTTATGTCAAGTAAATATATTTATTCCTACTCTGGAGTTCTTGGGAATTTCTTTCATGGAAGGGTCAATATATTATTTTTTTTGCGTGGTTTTCTTTCATTATGATATTCCAGAAGAAGCTGGGTAGAATCCATTTTACCTGAAATAAGATTTTTAAAAATGGGATCAGAGTTGTTTCACTGATTTATGGTTTTCTGACCTTGTGGAATTCAGTGTTGGTCAGTCTACACTTGCCCACAAGGTGGGACCACCAGATTGCAGATTGGTCCTTCTTTGCCAAGAACTTAGGGAACAGAGTGACTAGCAATTTCTGATCTTTAGCTGAGCTCCTCAGGAGAAAACCATGTACCATTGGAGGGAGATAGAAAGTCACCTGACGGATGACTGAAAGGGCATCTTTATAGGCTACTGGTTGTGACTGGTAATCTTTTGTTCTGGACCACTGTTTAGGCTTCAGTGCTAATCATTTCTGCCTGTTCTTCAACGTCTTCCATGTTGATGCAGTTCTTTACTTGGTCCGTTTTATCCCGTGTGTGGATTTACCCTCCTTTTATTCTCTGAAGTACACCTCACTCTGGGATTCTACTTACTAAAGGGAATAATGACACAGAAAAGGAAAAAAAGAAAACCCTAATTAGAGATCAAATCTCACTGTTCCTAAAGTTTATCATAACCTTTCATGAAGATTCCTTAACATGCAACTTTCTCCTTAAACTGCAGTCTCTTGTTATGTTTATGGGGTTTACTGTGTCACAGATTAGAATTTTATCTTTTTTTTTTTTAAACAAAAAAACAAGTTTATTAAGTAAGGTATGATTGACATACAAAAAGCTGTACATCTTTAATGTATACAACTTGTGAATTTCAATGGTTTTTAGTATGCTCACATAGTTCTACAACCATCACCATGATTTAATTTTAGAACATTTTATAATCCCCAAAAGAAACGTGGTACCTAGAACAAGTCACTATCAACTCTTCCATGCCTCAACCCCAACTAGCAACTATGCCCTATCCCCACCACGTGCCCTAGCAACTGCTAATTTACTTTCTGACTCTGTAAACCTGCCTATTCTGGACATTTCATATATATACATGGAATCATACAATAAATGGTCTTTCTGGTTGGCTTCTTTCACTTAGAATAATGTTTTCAAGGTTCATTTATGTTGTAGCATATGTCAGTACTCTGGGTTTTTTGTTTTATTATTATTGCTGAATAATACTGCCTTTATTTTTGGAAAAATAATTTGCTGGGTATAGAATTTTATGTTGACAGTTTTTGCTTTTAGGACTTTAAAGATGTTGTCCCACTATCTTCTTACTTACCTTGTTTCCAATGAGAAATCTGTCATCCTCATCTTTGCTCCTCTGCACATATGTGCCTTTTTTTCTCTCTCTAGTTACTTTTAGAATTTTCTCTTTGTTACTGTTTTTTTTTTTTAATTTTTATTTTGTCAATATACAGTGTATATGATTATTATGGCCCATCANAGTTAACACCGTTGACCTGGTGGAATTATTAATAGTTCTCTCTTTCACTGTCAAAATTGTCCCAGTTTGGATCTAATATCTGATCACTGTAAATAGTATGGCCTATTAAAAGAAGCAGGAGCATAAGATTCCAGAAAAATAATAGGAAGTGAGGATGATAGCATTGTGGTGTCAGTGTCCTGAGGAGGACAGAGTGGACGTATAATATTCAACACATGTGAGACATTCCAGGGACCCTTCAAAATAAGTGAGCAGGCCTGTCATTAAGTTTGGAGATGCTCCATTAGAAAAACATGCTACAAATTAGATTTTTAATTACCACTGAGAAACTATGTAACACACACTCAAAATGATAACTGTATATGAATCTGTGGACTTTCTTTCAGGCAATAATTCACCAGCATGGTTAGTTATTATTTCTGGTAGCTCCTTATTGGGATAATAAAACTGTATCATCTATTTGTAAAAAAAAAATTGTCCTTTAAAAATTATGTATTTATTCAATTATATTTGACAAATAATAATTGTGTATATTTATGGGGTATGATGTGGTGTTTTAGTCAACACATACATTATAGAAAGATTCAACCAAGCTAATTAACATATCCATCCCCCCACCAACTTTTTTTTTTTGTGGGGAGAATGTTAAAAATCTATTCTTTTAGCAATTTAAAAATCTACGTTATTATTAACAGCGGTTACCATGGAGTGCAATAGATCACTCAAACTTATTTCTCCAGTTTAACAAAAAGTTTGTACACTTTCATCAATATCCCCTCTTTCCCCATTCCTCTCCCTCTCCTGCAGTCTCTGGTAGCCACTCTTTTACTCTCTGTTTCTATGAGATTCACTTTTTTAGATTCCAAATGTAAGTGAGATCATACAGTATTTNACCCTTCAAAATAAGTGAGCAGGCCTGTCATTAAGTTTGGAGATGCTCCATTAGAAAAACACGCTACAAATTAGATTTTTAATTACCACTGAGAAACTATGTAACACACACTCAAAATGATAACTGTATATGAATCTGTGGACTTCCTTTAGGCAATAATTCACCAGCATGGTTAGTTATTATTTCTGGTAGCTCCTTATTGGGATAATAAAACTGTATCATCTACTTGTAAAAAAAAATTGTCCTTTAAAAATTATGTATTTATTCATTTATATTTGACAAATAATAATTGCGTATATTTATGGGGTATGATGTGATGTTTTAGTCAACACATACATTATAGAAAGATTCAACCAAGCTAATTAACATATCCATCCCCCCACCAACTTTTTTTTTTTTTGTGGGGAGAATGTTAAAAATCTATTCTTTTAGCAATTTAAAAATCTACGTTATTATTAACAGCGGTCACCATGGAGTGCAATAGATCACTCAAACTTATTTCTCCAGTTTAACAAAATGTTTGTACACTTTCATCAATATCCCCTCTTTCCCCATTCCTCTCCCTCTCCTGCAGTCTCTGGTAGCCACTCTTTTACTCTGTTTCTATGAGATTCACTTTTTTAGATTCCAAATGTAAGTGAGATCATACAGTATTTGTCTTTCTGTGCCTGGTTTATTTCAATTAGTGTAATGTTTTCCAGTTCCATCCATATTGTTGCAAATGACATAATTTTCTTTTTTTAAAGCTGCATAATATTCCATTGTGTATATATACTACATTTTACTTATCCATTCATCTGTTAATGAACAATTAGGTTTCTTCCATATCTTGGCTATTGTGAATAGTGCTGAAACAACCATGGGAGTTACAGATATCTCTTCAAGATACTGATTTCATTTCCTTTGGGTATAGAACTAAGAGTGGGATTGCTGGATCTATGGCAATCCTATTTTTAGCTTTTTGAGGCACGTCCATACTATTTCCAAAATGGCTATGGTAATTTACACTACCCTCAACATTCTACAAACCTTCCCTTTTCTCCACATCTTTACCAACATTTGTCACTGTCTTTCTGATAATAGCCATTTTAGCAGATGTGAGATGATATCTCATTGTGGTTTCAATTTGCATTCCCCTGATAATTAGAGATGTTGAACATTTTGTTTTTATTGTTGGTCATTCATATGCCTTCTTTTGATAGATGTTTATTCAGATTTTTTGCCCCATTTTTAGTCGGGTTATTAATTTTCTTGCTATTGACTTTTTTCAGTTCTTTGTAAATTTTGGATATTGGCCCCTTTTCAGATGTATAGTTTGCAAATTTTTCTCCCAATTCACGGATTTCGTTCACTCTGTTAATTGATTCCTTTGCTGTGCAGAAGATTTTTAGTTTGATGAAATCCATTTGTCTATTTTTGATTTTGTTACCTGTGCTTTTTTTACCTGTCCTATCCAAGAAATCATTGCTTGGGCCAATTGTTGTGGAGCTTTTCCCTTATGCTTTCTTCTAAAAGTTTTACAGTTTCAGATCTTACAATTTAAGTTTATAATCCATTCTGAGTAGGTTTTTTTGAGTGATGTCACACAATGTTCCAGTTTTCCCAACATCATTTATTCCCATTATGTGTTCTTGGCATCTTTTTTGAAAGTCAATTGACTGAATATACTTGGGTTTATTTCTGGGCTTACTATCCTGTTCCATTGGTCAATATGTCTGTTTTTATGCCGGTATCATGCTGTTTTGATAACAATGGCTTTATAATATATCTTAAAATCAGGGAGTGTGTCACCTCCAACTTTGTTCTTTTTGCTCAAAATTGCTTTGGCTATACATATTTTTTTGTCACTTCATACAAGTTTTAGGATTTATTTTTTCTTTTTCTATAAAAATTGACTTGGACTTTTGATAGAATTTCATGGAATCTGTAGATCACTTTGGGTAGTATGGACATTTTAACAGTATTAAATCTTCCCATCCATGAACCTGGAATGTATTTTCATTAATTCGTGTTTTCTTCAATTTATTTCTTCAGTGTACAGGTCTTTCACCTCCTTGGTTGTCCTTTCATAATAAAGAGGATTGGCAGTCAACTCATCTAAAATGATATGTAATCAATAAATAACAGGTAAAGAATGAGGGTCCCAAACAAAACAAATCTGTGTTTTTCCACCGGAACATATTCACTGTTTCATCAGAAGATCATTCTTATTGGCTTTGTCTTTTACAAGATGAGGTGTATATAATGGGCAATTTATTTTGAGCTTATATCTTTGCCTATAACTCATCCTTAACATTAAATATTAAAATGAAATGGAGTAATATGTACAGGAAAATAGGAGCAATTCAAATGTTTCCCTATTTACCATCATTGCTAGGGATTTGACAGTTCTCTTACAATTTCCTGACGGCTATACATTGTGCATAGATTTTCTTTTGCCCTACATTTTTGTATAAGTTATTGGGTCATAAGACATTCTTTTACAAGACATCCTAGATATCCTTTTTGCTAATGGCCTTTTAAGGCTATTATAGACTTTTCTATTATTTAAAAGGCTAAGTAACTTGGAATCTTATAAAAAGAGATGCCATTCTCTGTTCCATAAATTCTGAGATAGTTTGAAAATGTCAAGATGTATTGCTTTGCTATGACTTTGAAAAGACTGACATTAAAAGCCACACTTTTCACTCTCCACTGGACTATGGAAAGTGATTTTCTGGTATTTATCTACTTTTTGGCAGCTTGTTGGTATGGGGATCAGAACTGGTGACCTTGGTGTTATAAGGCTGTGCTCTATCTTGAGTTCTGAAGGATAGCAAGTTTTCCAAGTTTCTGTGGATTTTCAAGTGCTTTTTTTTCAGTTGCCTTGAGGCTCTGGAGAAGTGATGCCTTGCATACAGAATGAATGCTGATGAAAAGTCAACTAAAGCTACAAGTAAATTAATATTTTTTCCTGCTGAATTTCCCCATGAGTCGTTAAAAAAATGACTCTGAACAAATATGGAAGATTTGTATTTACAACCTGCTTGGTCTCCATGGAAAGTATTGGTCTGAAACATACAATTTGTCAAGCATTTAGCTACTATTAGATTTTGGTAGAATGTTTAATAAATTAATAGATCCATACTTGTTGAAGAGTAGATGTATGATCATTTTTGAATGTTTAAATTCAGTTAGAAAGGATATTGGGTTATTGTTAAAAACACTGATTCAATTATTGTAGATCAGTTTTTAGAGACAGAATAACAAATGATGGTGAGGATGTAGAGAAAGGGGAACCCTCCTACACTGTTGTAAATCAGTGCGGCCATTATGGAAACAATATGGAGGTTCCTCAAACAACTACAGATAGAACTGCCACAACCCCACTGCTGGGCATACACCCAAAGGAATGGAAATCATCATGTCAAAGAATACCTGCACTCCCTTGTTTATTGCAGCTCTATTTACAGTAGCCAAGAGTTAGAATCAGCCTAAACGTCCATTGGTGGGTGACTGGATAAGGAAAAAACGGTATATATACACAATGGAATACTATTCTGCCATAAAAAAGAAGAAAATCCTGCCATTTGCAGCAACATGGATGAACTTAGAGAATATTATGTTAAGTAAAATAAACCAGGCACAGAAAGAGAAATACTGTATGCCTTCACTCTTAAGTAGGAGGTAAAAAAATTAAAGAAAGAGAGAAAGAAAGAAAGAAAGAGAGAGAGAGAGAGA
>NW_007729011.1:110669-149476 GCF_000696425.1 Galeopterus variegatus
AAGAAAGAAAGAAAGAAAGAAAGAAAGAAAGAAAGAAAGAAAGAAAGAAAGAAAGAAGATACAACAATCATAACAATTCATTGAACTTCAGAAGGAGAGATCAGAACTGAGGCCAACAGAGGTGGTATGGGGGAGAGAGAGGGAGGTTAGTGAGAAATTGATAAAGGGCTCTAAAAAATTATTACAGCGTGTAAGGCTGAATATACCTATTACCCTGATTTGAGCATCACATATTGCATGCAGGTATTGCTATTCAATGCTGTTTTCCACAGATCCATACAATTAATTATGTTTCAATAAAAAAGGTTTTAAAAACCTTTGTGCTCTCTTAGTCCCCAGTGGCAAATAATACTGATAAATATTAACAGAAGGGGTGTTTATTGGTCAATGTACATCAAAACATTGATATAATGAGGGAAGACATTTATTTTAAATGAGATGTGTGATCTTCTAATTTTCTTCCTTGACCGATTGCTAAATCTCTTAGATTACATATATGTACCTTATATAAATATATCAGAAACTCTCTCATAAATAGGTATAATGGTGAGAAATTTTATTTTGTGTGTGTGTGTGTTTTAAATAGTACAAAACCAGCTTTTAACATTGTTAGTCAATTGTTGAGTATCCAAAATTTTGTGCCTGTAATATACAAATTGTAGTGGATTTTTGAACTGATTTATGATTAACCTATTTTTCAGAATAGCTAAGTTTAATGGAAATCCGCATATTTTACAAACGTGTTTGCTATTTACATGTGTCAATATGATTTTGCTTGGAGATAGATGTCTGTGTTGTGAATGTCTATACAAATGTAAAAGGCCTTTATAAAAATAGTCCTAAAGAGAAGTGGGGTAAAAAAGTGCCTGGCAGGAAAAAATCCCCAGAGTTTTGTGGTATGTTGTTCAACTTAGAGTATTTACATTATATTATAAATTTAAGGAAGCTATACAGTGTCTCAGTGAAACTATCAGTACCTTTTCTATTGTGCTTTTCCTGGATGCCTGATTCCTTCAATCCAAGGATATAAATGAACCCATTAGTACTTAGAATAAAAAGACATGAATCTTACATTTTATAATTTAAAACACTCAAAGCCACATCCTCAGGTGTGCCCTTTTCACTCCATTTAGGTCTTCTTTACTCCTCTCAGACTTGGACATCTGTATTCTGAATCCTCCCTGTGGATGTTTTCCTCACCCCGTTAGGGCTCTGACAACTCACTCCAGACCACCTGCCCCACATCTCTCCCTCGGGTGCAGTCATTTTTCTTACCTTCCTTGTGTTCTAATACCTTCTGCCAGTCAGTCTTCCTTTGCAGACGTGATCTTCAACCAGGTGTTGGGATCTGCATCCTGATTTTGTGTGTATGACCCTTTTATCCTGTTGGGTTCTGACAACCTAAACTGGTCCTCTCTTCCACGATGACATCTCCCTTCTCTACCGAGGCTCCAAAACACCATGCTGGACAGAACAAGTGAGGATACTGTCCTCAACAGTGTTTGGTTAATAAAACGTTCACCCATGAGCAAGTGGCCCTTCTCACCCAGCTCAGGCTGTGACACTATGCCAGGCAGCTGAGCCACACACCATACAAATACATGATAGAATCTCATAGTTTATGAAAATTACAACTATAAATTATTACTCAGTAGCCATTTTAAGGAGAATTTTTTTAATGAAAGAAAACTATTTAAAATGAGATTATCCATTGCTTCTGAGAGTGAAATTGTCAATGTTCTTTAAGAAGCATTTATACAATTGATTTATCTTAATGAAAGAAAACTATTGCTTCTGAGAGTGAAATTGTCAATGTTCTTTAAGAAGCATTTATACAATTGATTTATCTTTCTCAGCAATTGCTTATCTTTACTTTTTCTGCCTTTACTTTTTATCTTCCTTATTTTTTCCCTATATTTAAAGATTAGCTGTCATTTTACCAAAGCTTTTAAAATTGTAGCTTGGTGAATAAAACAATACGTAACTTAGTTCACTTATCTCCCTGTATTAAATCAGGTACTTGGACCATATTTTACAATCCTTTTAAATTTTAATTAATTAATTAATTTAACAGTTAATTACTGCCAACTGTTTAAAATTAACGTTGGATTTTATTCAGAGAACCATGAGCCATGGTCCTGCTATTGGGAGGATTTCAGAAGCTAACAAATAATTATAGCATAAAAGGAGAATCACTGTAGTGGAGATAAAGGTCAGGGCAGCACAGAGGAGGGAAAAACTAACTCTTAGGGAATTTTGGATGGCGCTGCTGAGGATATGACCTCTGACCTGTCTTTTACGTGATCGTTAGGATTTCACCAGAGGGAGAAATTTGAAAATGTGGATGAAATAGCATGTGCTATTGTCATTAGATGTGAAAGAAAAGAATATAATTGAGTAAGTACATGGTAAATGGACACACCATGTGCAAAAGGGGTGTGTGTTGGGGGGATTCATGGGCAGGGAAAGAAGATAGTGAAAAATGTAGCTGGAAATGGAAGTTGGGACCAGATCAAACCCATGGATAAAGTAAAAAGCAAGAATAAAACAAAGCAAAATATGAAATCAAATATTTTTCCAAAAAGGAGGATTGAAAAAATGTATTTTAATTAAGTAAACATATGGGCTGAATTTTCTCAGAAAGGCTAAATTAAATCTTGTTTTCTTGTTTCTGAAAGTTTACTCTCACTTAATAGACCACTTTTACTATATTTTTATGAGATCACAGTCATTTTTATAAAGCAATATAGTTAGGTTATTAGCTTCAAATTTTTCTAACTCTGAAATTCTGCGACTCCACATGTGACCTTCATTTCTTTCATTCTATTTAATTTAAAGCCCTTGCCTCAAATTCATGAGTTTATTTGAGGGATAAACTCAAAGGTGTCAGTAGGTCATCATTTATTTCCTCCAGCACCAGTGTCTACTCAGCTTTCTCATGGCTCCATGCACCTCAGTATTCCTCAGGCTGTAAATGATGGGATTGAGCATGGGGGTGACTATGCCATAGAACAGAGCAATCAGCTTGTCAAAAGCAGAATCTTTGGACTTTGGCTTCATGTACATGAAGAGGATTGTCCCATAAAACACAATCACCACTGTCATGTGGGCTGAGCAGGTGGAAAAGGCCTTTTTTCTTCCTTCAGCTGAATTGATTCTTAGTACAGTCGAAAGGATGAAAACGTAGGAGATACAAATCAGCAGTAATGGAAAAAACAAAAATATCACATTGCCCAACATTATAATAATTTCATTCAAGGAAATGTCTGTACAAGCCAGCTTGACAAAGGCCAGTATTTCACAAACAAAATGATTAATGACATTTTTTCCACAGAAAGGCAACCGTATCGCAAGAACAGTTTCTGTTAATGAGTTGAGAAAGCCCAATCCCCAGGAGAGAGCTGCCATCTGAATACAAAGTGCCTTGCTCATGATGATGGGGTACCTCAGAGGGTTGCAGATTGCCACGTAACGGTCATATGCCATCACTGTCAGGAGCACACACTCCGTGGATCCCATAGTGTAAGAGACAGACATTTGGACAACGCATCTAGTGAAGGAGATGGTTTTATTCTCTGATAGGAAGTGTACCAGCATTGAGGGGATAAAGGAGGTTGTGTACCAAATGTCTAGGAAGGAAAGATTACCAAGGAAGAAGTACATGGGTGTGTGGAGATGGGAGTCCAGGAGAGTTAGAGTGATCAAGGTGCTATTTCCCAGGAGGATTACCAGGTACATTATCAAGCACATCACAAAAAGGAGTTTTTCAGCTCTTGGATACTCAGAAAGTCCCTGCAGAATGAACTCAATCTCTGTCCAGTTGGTCTTCTCCATCTACTTTTTCATACCTGGAGTTTAATGAGTCTGTACAATATTATCATATAAAGTGAGAGATAATTGGGATAAGAGAGTGAATCGGCACTAGCTGTAGTAGTGGTAACAGCTGTGAGTTTTACTTTTGAGATTCCTCTTCTAGCTCATAGGCAGTGAAGTGAAGGCACTTGATAATTACATCAGAAGCTTATTAAAAATTCAGGCTTCTGTATTCCATTTCCTGAGATTGTCATGCACAACGTCTGAAGCAGGAAAGAACTGTTTGCATTTTTAACAAGATCCGTTATTTCTAATGCAGTTGATCCACAGACCCCATATTAAAAATCAATATTTTGGAGAGAGCATGCTTTTATCTGTTCAACAAAGATTTATTCATTTGATTTTATACCATACCAGTCATTAACAATACCACTGATTGAGGGCTTTATAGTTTACAAATATGTTCCCACATATTACTCATTTTATCAGAATTATAATTCTCTGAGGATAATGAAGTCTAGAGAGAAATTTATATAAAATTATAGTAACTGAGTGCGCTGCTATGCAAATATTCATTTTCTGACTTTAAATTCCGTTTTTAAAAACTATACCTTATTGCACTCTCAAAATCAAATAGTGTAAGGTATGGGAATCAGGCTTTTTCTTTTATATTGCTTTCCAGGTAATTTTAATGTGCAGCTGATGAAGAGACCCACCCATCTTGTAGTATGATTCATATTAATCACTGTGAAATTTTTGTAAAATATTCTGATTAAGTGGGTCTGAGGTGGGTTTTGAGATCTGCATTTATTAACATGTTCCCAAGTGATGTTTATGCAGCTTGTCTACAGAACACACCCGAGTAGCAAGGCCTTTCAGACCATCTCTCTCCAATATCATTGGAGAGTGCTGTTGATACTCCTTATATGTGAGATCATAACTAGATACTAGACAATGCTAAACTGAACATGCTGATGAAACTCAGAGTGAAGACTTCTGTGTAGTTTATTGCAATCAGTTCTGTGTCCTGTAAATTTTAGATACACATGTGACCAAATTGCACATAGAAGAAACTGACTTTTACTTCTATCCATATGCAATTCATTCTTCTTCTACGTGTTGAATTTGAAATTAGGGCCAATAGTTTCCTAAAGAAGAAATTATGGTTCAGCTCAAGCACTTGATTTGTGCACCAAAGAACATGAAGCCGAGTGAAAAATTTTAAAGGGTAGATATTAGCAGGTGACCTTCTTCTTTATAGTAAATAAATCACAGAATATCATTTTGAAAACATTTCATCCTCATGGTATTTTACCAAGCTTTAACATATGTCTTTAAAGGCAAAAAGAATTAGTCCAATGGATGAGTTTTTACCTAGTGTTTTCAAAAAATGACTGCCTTTCTAGTACAGGATTTGCCATTTCTCTCTGTGCTAGGTAATGCTGCAGTCTATGAAAATTCCAGTTTACAATGTTCAGGAAATTTAATCAGTATAAACGGATATTTACATTTTTATTGGCTATGGAAACAAAGACTCTACTCTCATCCAATTCAAGCTATACCCTACTTTGTAGGCATACATTACAGAGATGGTAGTAACTGTTGTATAGAATATACTTTTGGTATTGAAATTGGAATTTGATCGACTGCATATACTCTTATCAACCTCACCTAAATCTGCCAGTGAAATTCTGATAGAGGCTTTAAAGGAGCATCAGTTGTCTGGGGTCTGTATTGAAGTTTTTTGCAGGGATGATATCAGTCAGACGGGATGCTCTCTCTCTCTCTCTTTTTTCCCCTCCAGGGATATCTCCTAAAAGTTGATTCCTATTTGGAAATTAATTTCAGAAAATAATTTATGGTATACATTTGGTATTCTAACAGCCCTGAGACGGTTGCTGCAATAAAATTTCGCCTGCCAGTATTTATTAGAGAAACCACCAATCTGCTTTGATGCATACAAATGGAAAAAAAGGATAATTAACAGTATAGAGAAAATTATTTGCTTTACTCTTGCAGTAGCAATGTTAGTGTACTTTTAAGAAGCAATCACAGACACTCTGTTGAATAGCATTGTGCATGAAATTTTTTCTGCATTTAAATTTACTTCCCTAGACTTCTGGTCAAGATGGTGGAATAGACTGTGCCCAGCTTCACTCTCTCCCACAAATCAACCAATTTGCAACTATGAAGAAGCAACGACAGCCAAGCTGGGGCTGCTAGAGCTCAGAGGAAGAGGAGGAGAGACCTATGGAGTGCATGAAGGTGAGAGAAGCCATGATGAGAGAAAAAATAAACTGTTCAGACTGTTTTGAGCCCTGGCTGCTTCCAGGCTGGAGCTGCTGAGCACACAGAGCGGGAGCGGGCAAAAAGCCACAGCTGTGCCCTTTGGATGAAGTTGCTTGGAGGCAGCAGGGGAGAAGAGGGCTTTGGTTGTCCCCAGGCAGCAAGACCACTAACACAGTTCTGGTAGACCTAGATAGGAGCAAGGAGCCACAGACACCTGACAAAAAGGAGCCACTCAGAGGCTAGTGAGTCATCACAAGGGACCAGCACATGGCCTATCCCATGGGAAGTGTTTGGAGCTCAGGCGGTAGGAGAGACAGGCCCACTGGGGAAACACTGGGGCACAACAAGGACAGCTGATCTGCCCCGAATCAGTGAAGGACCACTCAGAGGAGACTGGTCAAGAATATAGAATTGCAGGGGGTGCAGTATGAATAAAAGACTCAGGCTCAGACCAGAGTGTCTACACGACCCAGGTGCACCAGATCTCACTTGAACCAGAGGTATCTATGAAGTCAACCATTAAAACCTGAGCTGCACAAAAAGTCTTCCTTAGGGAATCAGCAGCAAAGCAGCAATTTAGCTCAACCACTGAGCTCATGTGCTGGTCCCCACAGGAAGTTCCCCCATTTTAGAAGTAAGCAAAGGACAACAAATTAGTTCCAGTGCACAGTTTAAGTGGTAGGAACAGCAGATAATCCAACACAGAACTGGAAGAAAAAACAAAGTACCCACAGACCAGAGACAAAGTCTGATATTAACTAGTAAAGGTCTCACATCACCAAAGAACACCTATAAAACCTAGAGGGACTGGAAGTCCCCTTGGCTACCAAGCCAGAGATGGGGGAGGGTTGGGGGCCTCAGCCATGTCCCCTGACACTTGCAGCTAGCCCAGCGATGACCACCGAGACCCCACAGGAAGCACCGTGGGCTCCTGAGCTGGGGCACTGGGGGGCAAGGGCTTCAGCCACACACGCCTGACATCTACACCCAGCCCAGCAATGACCAAGCCACCACTGGAAGCTCCCTGGTCTCCCCTGCTGGAAGGGAAGGGGTGCCACAGGCTTCAACCTTGCCCTTCCTCCTTCCTCCTCCCACCCTATTTTCTTACCCCTTCCCCTCTCCTCCTCCTCTCCAACTGCTCCACAACAACATCACAGAATGTAAAAAAAAAAAAAAAATTAAATAAATAAACCTAAAAATAAATAAACAAATTTACTTCTCTAAAGTGGATTTCTGGAAGCTGTTTGGAAACAGGGAATGAAGATTGTTAAGACTCTGTATAGTTTATAATAAATAACTTTCCATGTGATTTGTAGTATGCGATAATTCCATTTTTTTACCAGATCCTTGCCATTATTGGATATTATCTTTTAAAATAGCTTTTTATTCTTGTCTAATGCTAGTGGAATTGTTAAAAATTCATAATACACTCACCTGATGGGTCATTATGCACTTATTAATATGATATTTGTGAGGAATTTGTATTAATACAAAAGTGATGTTTAAATTATGTTAACATGATTAAGTGAAAAAAAAACACAATAGTATACAGCATTGTTTTCAAAATCAAAACCTAAACCAGGATAACCTAGAAAGAATAAAAAGGCTGGAAAGAAATAACCAAAGTGCCAATGGCTGTCTTAGCTTTTTTTCTACTTTTATCCAAATTTCTAAAATAAATATACATAAAAGAAAAATATAATCAAAGAAAAAAACACTGAAGCAAATGTTTATAATTATGTAAGAAAGATTTACTGAGTCAAAACATTAAAATAATTTAAATAGTACAGCCATCGTCTTAGGTGTCTAGAGATTGTGCAATGAGGCTGAGTTGAGCTGATGTGCCCTTTCCAGTTGTCCACAGAAACCCACTATTTCTTTACTTTGGAGGTAGAGCATTTGTAATCTCTGCCCTCAAAATATTCCAAGTAACAGTCATTGTTGTTTTCAGGAGCTACACCAAGGTAAAGAACTTGAGTTCTTTACTTAATCATATGATCTCAAAAGGGACTGCAGACCACTGATGCCTAGAACAGAATTATCACTAGAAGATGAAATTCACATTTGTAAAAGGCTCTAAACTGGTCTGAATTCTTGCCATCTTCGAATTCCTCTTTCCCAAACTCTAGTCTTTTGTAGGAAATAACCATTCCATGGTTCAGTGCTCTGGGGCTTCATCCAGGCACTGCTTTAGTGTTCTGATAGACCTCAGCAAAGTTTGTGACTTTTTTATTCAAGCCAGAAGCCAAGCTCTCTAACTTTGTCGAAGGACTTCTGACTTTCTCTAAGTTGTTTTGTTTTGCTTTGCTTTATTAGCTACTTGAAGGTCTAGTATTAAAAATACTAAGATTTTTCAGTGAAAAACATAAAACATCTGTACCCTAAGTACTCACTGAGGAAACAATCCTATAATCTTTACCTCTTCTATATAGAGCAATTAAGACAACTGATATTGTGTAAGGTTTAGTGGACATGCCAACTCTCAAGTTATAGATTTTATAAGCTCTAATCTTCAATTAATATACCATGAGGAAAAATGTATTATCTTAGCTCATAAAAGAAAGGGTAATTGACAACACATGAGGTCTTAGCATGTATTTGGCACTTCATATAATTATCATTTAATATTCAAAATACTACTATAACTTCTTTACGGATGTGGAAATTAATTTGAGATTTCAAAGATTAAGTAAAATTTTTAATATCTTATGGAGATAACTGCCAGAACTATGATTTAAACCCATATCTTTATGATTCTTAGGTCTCCATTTTCACCACTGTACCACAATGTTTGCTTATTTATACAAAAATTTTATAAAACCACAATTTAATTATGTGCACTGAACTTTAAATGAGGATCCATATGATAAGTATGCATACAAAGAATACCTCTTTTGGAAATCATTTATAAAGACATTATCTGCTATAATGAATTCAAATGAAAACATACCCCAAATTTCATTTTAGGTCTATTGTGGGGAATTAAGGCCTAGCATAATGGAATTTGATTTATTATATAAATCCAAAATCAAAATATTTTAATATTTTTTCTTTTGCTTGGATACCTGGGGTTCAGACTAACACTCAGTTATGATTACTTGTCCCCTCTCTTTCATATTATTTGTTTCTAATCTTATTTTACCATAAACATCTTTAATTATATGTTTTTTCAAACCCTTATTGAGCATAACTTATGTATGAATAAGATATAAATTACCATATGCTCTTTCTCCACGTAACTGTTACTTAAGATTTTAGTGAGCCAGATACTTGAGTACAATAGCCATTAGCTTATTACTTCTAAGGGTCTGTTGCACTATAAGTAACGTAACTTTCTCTTCCTCATATGACTTAATCATATGATCTCAAAAGAGATTGCAGATCATTATACTATTTTTGGGATTAAAAAAATCAAATAAATATCCTGGTCTGGTAAGTGATGCCTGGGTTTTTGTATTTTTTCCTTTATATATGTGTATTCATATTTTAAAATCCCACAGCCATGACCACCTCAACTTGAAATCTCTATTTATTGATAGGGTGTTTTCCTTTGGAAATAATTGTAATAAAATCTTGTCTCTTTATCTTACCTCCTGACTGGGTTTGAAAATCATCCACACCATTTCACGCTATAAATTGATAGGAAAAATTTCTAAGAATTTGAGTTTCATTTGTACTTTTCAGATGAGACCAGAAGATTCTCAGTTTGGAAGATAGTGACTCCTTTTTCCTAAAAAGAAATGTAAGAAAGAATAGCTTCAATCAGGCCATCTGTCTGTATATGAATCTTCTTAAGGCGGTACCAAGGAAATAAAACATCTTAAGAATAAAGATCAATTATGCAACTCTAGTTTTCCCATGATTTGTCCTAAAGTTTAAACTTACTCAAGAAGACAGGTTCTTTTGGAGGGGAATTTATCATTTATTTTTACAAATAAGTGACTGACTTTTTCAGTCCCTAAGGTTGTGAGTCAGACACTTAGGATTCCCTAGGAATCAAGTCCCTGACTTTTGCACATACCAAAGACCCAATTATCCTGACTTAAAGAAAAATCTTCCCCAGCCATCAATTCCTTGGAGTATTAATTGAATATGTCTGTATCTGATGGCCTCATCATAAGTTGGGGCTAGAAGCAGAATGTTCAAAAATTCTCAGAAAAGTTAAACTTTCCAGAAGAATTTGTTTTTCTTTTTATTGCAAAAATAATACGAGGTCAACTCTATAGAATCCTAGATTTGTCATTCAGCCTTCTTAAACTCTTTGTTTTTCATGCTATTGTTAATTCTAGACCACGTACAAACATGTTTTTCTTTATACTGGTATAATTGAAGCATAAATAAATTTTAATTAGTATTTGTCACTTTATATCAATAATTTTCTCTGGTTTTTCATAGTCTTTGTAATAATTTATTTATTTATTTATTTTGGCAGCTAGTCTGTATGGGGATCTAAACACTTGACTCTATTTTAATATTTAAATAATATTTCATTAAGTGGAATTACTATAACCTAGCCCACGATTTTTATATTATTGGACATTTTAATTTGTTTCTAATTTTCTGAGATTTTTATATAATGACTATTGGTGTCTATGTATCTGGCTATCTAATCTGCTTTTCATTCTATTAGAAATAACTTAAGATATGTTTCTAGAGATAGAACTATAGAATGAAAGAGTGTGAATTATGAGAAAATTCTTAGTATACATGCAAAGTTATTTTCCCAAAACTTAAACACTTTACACTACTACTGAAGTAGTTTTGCAGAAAACTGTCTCTACATTTTCTGTAATCAGAGGTGTTTATCCCTTTGTATCTGTATAAAACATTATTTTTTTTCACTTTTCGTTTCTATAGTTGCTAGTTAAACATTTCCTCTGTGTTTATTTATTATTTATACTTTTGTATTGTCTGTCCATGCCCTTTACTTTAGTATCTCTTAGAATTACAGTAGTTTTCCTCTTCATTTGTGTGATCTATCAATAGACTCTACCATTCACACTTTGTTCTTCAAATTTTCTGCAAATACTTTTACAAGTTGTGGCTTTCCTTCTTATTTTTAATACACTTTTCTTTTTCATTGAGGTAAGATTTTGATATGATTCCTGAAAAAGACTTAATAAAATTTTTTTCTAAGACCTAATTTTTTTGTTTCATGTATATGATAACTATGGTGTTTTATGTATAAAACATGGAACAGACAGATATTTAAAAAATAGTAACTAATCTTTCCAAAACACTTTATTAAAGATAAGTCACACCATTTCTCCTTTATTCATTTGTTAAATATTTGTTGAACACCTTTTATATGTCAGGCACTATGAACAGACTTAAGATTAACTTGGACATAGTTGGTAGAAAAATATAGGTTCATAAATTTTAACAATAAACATGCATAACATTATAATATAGGTCATAACATTTATCTGTAATTTATATCCTTTTATGTGCAACATTATATCATAAGCAGTTTTTTGCATATCATCAAGTACTCAGGGAACACATGAGTTATAATGGCCACATAGCACTCAGCTATTTTTATGTTTTAAGATTTATTTAATCTATTTTAAAATAATAGGCATTTATTTTGCTTTTGATTTTTAACTAGTATAAACGATGCTGAAATAATAATTATAACTTATCCTTTAAGAGGAATTCTATTTTAGTTATTTTTGGAATGATATCAATCATTTCAATAGTGAATTTTGAAAGTGGAGGTAAAGATAATTAAATGCGTACTCATATTCAATCATATGAGTGAAATAATCAAATTCTAAATGATTAGATCTTAGATATAGAAATTTTCTTAAAATAAATTTTTAGCTGTTATGAGATGACAGAAACACATCTACAGTGTGGTTGATGGTCACCTTACTTCTGCCACCAAACCCAGTGATTATTAGAGTACTTTAGAAGGCCACACAAGCTATTTTTAGACAATTCCAATGATGAGAAAGTTCCTTATATTCAACTGTATGGAAAACTGTTTGTAAGCAACTCTCCTGCTTCTCTGTGGAACAAGAAATAAGTATTTACTCCTTTCTCATGACAGCTTTTCAAGCACTTACATATTGCTGCTGTTTCTGAGTCTGTCTTGCTCTAGGCTACAGTTCTATTTGCTTCATCCATTCTCCATTTAGTTAAAATAATCAAGAACGTGTATTGCTGCAGGAAGTATCTTAGGAATGTGAGAATCTCTGTGATGAATAACGTCCCTCCTATGCATTCTGCTTCTGGTTACTGGTTTTGCCTTACTCTATAGGGGTATAGCATTCTCTGTCATTTAGTAGGCAGAAGAGTGAAGTGGTTAAGAGCATGGATTCTGAAATTAGACATCCCAGCTACCTCTGACCTCAGAGAGGTCACTGCACCTCTCCAAGCCTCATTTTCCATATCAGTAAAACAAGGAACTTAAAAATTTATACCTGATATTGTTATTCTGAGAATTAATGAGGCACTGCATATGAAGAATTTAACATAGTTACGGATACATAGTAGGTACTCAATACAATGCTTGCTATTCCTCTAATTATACTGAGATTGTAAATGTGTATCTTGCTTTTATAGAAAAGAGAATGGCTTTGGAATTGGATACACATGGGCTAAGACTCCATTTTCCTGACTCATAGCTTATTGACCTCTTGCAAGGTATTTAAGGTGTAAAATGATATCTATCTATCTATCTATATATAAAATGATATATATATCTATAATATAACTATTTTGCAGGATGGTTATGTGACAAAGTTTAAAGCATGCTTATTGTGATCCTTGGAATTTTATAGGTACTCCATAAAAGAGTTAATATTATTATATTTGATTATGAATCAGTGAATCTGGGTATAGTTTGCCTAATATTGATGCCACAAATAGTCACTTTCAGTTGGTTTTGGTAAATAAAACAGATATGTAATCATTCTGCTTCAATACGAAGCTATGAAAAGCAATAGAAAGGATGTAGATGAATCTCTGCCACCAAAGAATGGATCTATTCCTTGATGCAATCGGGAAAATATGGATTGCTTTTATGAGACAAGATTATAAACATCACTGAATTTGATTACACAGTCTTGACAAGTCATTTAAGATTAATTCCATCTAAATTAGAAGAGGCTTCTTCTTTTTTTTTCTTTTTTCCCACAAGTGTATTCAATTCAGTTCAGCAGGCACATTGGTAGATACAATAAGTAGTGCTCAGCTCTAAGTCCTGTGTTCCTGCTTAACATAACGTTCCTGTCAAATTCACAGAAGCAGTGAGTAGAATGGTAGTTGCCAGGGACTAGACGGTGGAGGAAATGGGGAGATACTGACCAAAGGGTACAGACTTTCAGTTATCGATAAACAAGTTCTGGATATCTAGTGTACAGTGTGGATGGTGATGCATGTGATAATTTGATTGTGGTAATTGTTACACAATGTGTGTGTATATCAAACCATCACATTGTATACCCTAAATATAATCAATCTTTATTTGGCAATTATTTTAAAATAAAAAATTAAATAAAATGACATTTTTGCAACAGCTTCCTAACTGGTCTCTCAGCTTCCACTCTGCTCTTCCTCAAGTATATTTGTGAAATAATAGCATAGTGGGTCTTCTTAAAATGTGATACAGATCAAGCCACTACTCTGCATACTTGTATGCCATACACCAGCTGGGTTTCTGTCTGATTGGTTACTGTCTATGCCTTATCTGTTAAGTATTTTGAGTATCACTCCCTGTCAGGGCCCAGTTTAACATTCATACCAAACTGGAAAATGGCCATACCTTGATATCTTGTGAGGACTGTCTTATAGACAGTGGATTTTGCCTTAAAATGAGAAAAAAAGCTACGATCTGACTACATGTTCTCTACTTTCATGTGCTGCACAGATCCTATAAAACAAAGTAGAAAATATTTGGAATAAGCAGGGCTCATACTTTCAAAAGTGAGAGCGGTCATTCCAGCGTAGTCACAGGTAAATTCTTGAGTCTCAGCTCCCTGAAGACATAAGCACTTTCAAATCACTCCCATGCTCATCTCTGAGGGTTTCCATGTGCAGCCAGGGCTAAGCTAGAGCATCCTGCTTCTCTTGGAGCTCCATGTGGAGTGGGGGTGGGTTAAGGCATGGTATGGCAGAAACACTAGAGTTAGCAGGTCAGCATAGCCCGGTTCCCTTCTCCCTGCAGGTGCCTGTGTCCATTGCTACCAGATGTCAAAGGGACAGATACTAATGTATTTTTAGTTGTGATTAGTGCTAGATAGAATTAAAAATTATATATTTAGTCGACACATTCAAGTTTGAGTTCCCTGAAATTACACCACAAACTTGAGAAATCATGAAAAATACATAGCAAAAGGTAAAGCAGCTTAATCAACCCTTGTACCTTTGCTCTCGTTTGTGTTATATCCAATATAAATATACTTTGCATGGATCATCTCATGAATATCTGATCATATAGCCACTCTTGGAAAGCTTGGGCATCCACATCTTAAAATTTCTGTAACAGATGCTAACACATCTAGATTCAGATAAACAAATAGTTTGCTCTTTGGGGGTGATAGTAGTTATCATTCCACAGTGATTCTGAATTGACATAATGGGCACTTCTGTTACAAAGATGCATTGATTAGTATCATCATTTATTTACCTCTCTTTGTTTATTTGCCACTAATCTTCTTACTGGCCTTGAGCTCTTAATTGGTTCCACCTTAAAATGTCTTTGTAGATTACGTAAATCAGAGTTAGAAAAAAAATCTTAATACTTATTAAATCCTATCCTAGGTGCTGCAGGATTCACTTTTATAGTGTCCTGCCCCGCAGTTGTCCTGGATTTATGTGAACATTGAAGGAGAAAGAACTGTCCGCTTAAAAAGTTGGATCCATTTTATTTCCAAACAATTCTAATTCTTTTTTTTTGTTTGTTTGGTTTGAAACAGCACATATTTATTCTTTCACTGTTCTGGAGCTCACAAATCTGAAATCAAGGTATCCACAGGGCCACATTCCCTCTGATGGCTCTAGGGGCAATCTTGCCTTGCCCCTTTCAGCTCCAGACATTCTTTGGCTTATAGAGACAGAGCTCCAATCTCTGCCTCCATCTTCAAATGGGCTTCTTGTCTTCTGTCTCTTATAAGGACATTATAAATTCAACATCTCTTATAAGTCATTGCTTTTTGGGCCCAGGTGGATAAGCCAGGATGATCTCATGTTGAAATCCTTAAGGGCATTTGTAAAGGTCCGTTTTCCAAATAATGTAATGCTCACAGGTTCTGGGGCTGAGGATACGGACATGTCTTTTTGGGGGGGGGGGCACCATTTGACATTTGACATCTATAGGGGGCTTTTCTCTGTTTCTCCCTGTAGAGTCACTGTCCCCCACATGCCCTGAGTGCCAGGAACTCATTGCCAGAACTGTGGCCTCCCCCACCCCAAGTTTGTGGTCCACGCTGGCTAGTTGCTGGGATCCTGTGGGTGAACGAGACCTATTTGTAGCCCACAAAAGAAATGAACAGAAAATTACACGCTCAAGTGTAGTCAACAGAGTACGATTTGCCCATAACTGCAAGGCGACAGCAGCGGCCAACCGAGGGAGGTCGTCGCCCACTCTGGGGAGAATCCTGATCCGCTCTCAGCGCTTGTTTGTTCTGCGCCCTGGCGGGCAGCCCCAGACCCAAGGCATAAATGCAATTCTAATTCTTTAAAAAAAAAAACAACAAAAAACCCCCCACATAATTTATGTGGGCCCTGAATTAACTTCCCCTGATAAAAACGAACTACCTGCACAATTTAGTGTATTCTAGAGATCATTAACTCAAATATCTTCACTGCTATGCATTTAATGTTGTTGGGCTGGGTTACAGACCCTCACATCCAGTCTTGCGCACGCCATGAGTCAGGTAAACTAAAGAAAAACCGAGTAGCTGAGGGCAAAGTAGACATACTTTATTTCAGACTCTAGCTCCATCCCCAGCAGCCCAAAGCTGTTGTCTTCTATACGAACCTACACAATAGTGGTAATAGTGGTAACGAGTCAAGGGGTACGTGGGCACACATGCACTAACACTGCTCTTACATAGCTTGTTTACCACGGATATTCTGAATCAGACCCTGCTGGATATGTGGTGAGAGGGCCTGAATAAACGAACTCCATTTTCCTTACAAATGTATTTTAGTAAATAAATGGGCTATAAAGCAATATGGAGAGGTGAGGCCTGTGACAAATCTTTTTTGATTCCATGTGACTAAATAAAATGCATATGCTATCATATTTCTTTTCTCAATAGTTTATCACTCTCTCTATGTTTTTATTGGAATATATCTTCTTTACCCTAATTACTTTTTCTGAATGATTTGGTGATGGCGGTATATTTTTTCTTTTCCCAGAGTAAAGTGATTACACTTTAAGAATTTTCCACATGATGATCTCATATACTCTTTCTTTTCCAGTTTAGTTGTAACTAAGGAAGAGAAATCCGTCTCCTAGGAACAGCCCAAGATTCCCTCCAGAAAAGTTGGAGAGGGAAGAGTGTTGTTAAAAAGTTACAAGTTCACTTTAACAAGGTCGACTTTAGATTGTTAACAGGCACATGGGATCACATCCCTATGTAACCTATTTGTATCTTGATATCAGAGAGAAGTAGGTCAGTCAACTTTTAATGATGCCTTCTGAGATGCAGTTCCCTGCTCAGGTGTAAATATTACACTGTGTTTTATATTCCTGTGGGAGAAGATTACCAGGCTATGAGATAGCAAATAGAAAAGAAACGATGTCTTCCTATGTTGGCTGGCCTCTTCGGAGGCACCCTGTTTTACATGGTTAAAGGTCACAGAAAGCTGAAAATTGTCCTTATCTTTTGCTAGAGATGGATAGAGAGATGTTGGCAGGTCTTTTAGCAGTAGGAAAAAAAAAAAAGAAAAAAAGGGAGCTATACAGTGGGGTAATGGGGTATTCTGGAGTTTTTAGTTGTGCTCCAGTCCCCACTGTACCACTTCCTAGTTGTGTGACCTCGGCAATTCATGTAACTTTTTTGGACTCCAAGTTCCTTTTTGTATAAAATAATGTATATCTTCAGGTTTTCATTAGAATTAAATGTATCTGCTACATAAGTGATGGTTATTGTGCTTCCTTCCCTATGCTACAGAAAACATTACTGATTGCTTTATTTTTAATTGATCTGCAACAAGGAAATAGTCTCTTCTTTCCTTTTCCCCTTCCTCTGGAAGTCTTATGAATGTCTAGAGATGGTTAAAAGAATTTACTATATGAGCCCAGTAAAATTATTTCTTTTTCAATTTTTGTTAAAGAATCCTATTGGTCCCATAAGGACTTTGGACTTCCCATGATGACTCTCCAGTCCACCCTAGAGAGGCCATTTCTGAACTCATTGGGTCCGAATCCTTCTTCTCCACATTAATTCTAATATCACTGATATCATTATCTCCAATTTCCTTTCTTAGAGTTAGGATACTCCTTTTAGGCTTTTGAGGCTCTCCATTTTGTGATCTCTGAGACTCTACATAGCTTTTTCTTTCTTTCTATCTCCTGGGCATCCTACACACCTCTCCTTTTAGTGGTTGTACTTCTTTCTTCAGTAAAAAGTGGGGTAAGATTAGTAATGGTTGCTCAGGTTTCTCATATACTGCAAAGACATTACCTATAATATTTGCATCAAGATTCATACCATCTATAGCGTCAAATTGAATGTCTATCACTAGTGTTTAAATTTGCATCTGCATATACTGGCTGGATGCCATCCACCTGGTGATCTGCTATCCCCCCAGCCGAACCTGTTTATAACTGAATTCCCCCTATTCCTCCAGCTCCTTGGTGTGCCGAACTGAGAAACCCTTGTCTAGCTTAAGAGAAGTGCTACCAGATATGAATTAATGAGCTGACTAGATTATTAATCCTCACAATAAATGAGAAAACCGAAGTTCAGAGAAATTAAATTAAATTAAACTCGCAAAGGTGAGATTTCAGTCTAAACAATTTGACTCCCATCCACCCAACTTACCACTAAGGTTTTCTGCTTCCCTTAAAAACTAAAAATTCTCGAACCCTCTCATCTTCCATAAAGTGCATCACACTAAAAGCTCATGACCCTAGGTTTATTCAGCAATTTTCTGGTTGCCCTTGCTCTTAGTGCTTACTGTTTATTTCCTATGAGTACAGGGATTTCCATGAGTTTCTCAGGAGGGTGATGCAGTACTGGGTTCAAGAGAAAGTCTAGCTATTGTCCACTTATCATGGCCTCTACAGCAACCATCACAGGACTTGTTCATCACAGTCCCCTGAATTCACCTAATTACCCAGTTAACAGTTCTGGATACATGCCGACATAACATCCTGCTTGGGTTTCTTATTTCTCCTGCTCTCTAATACCTTTAGATTACTTTTCCTGACTCAGATGCTATTGGACTTCAGGATATTTCTCTCCTGACTAGTAAGCTTCTAGAGGAAAGAGACCTAGCTCTACTACTTAGACCTGTCTTAACCTCTTTCTTAGTCTCTTCACTTATAAATCAAGGACAAGGAGATAGACCTTTTGATAGTATTGTGAAGATGCAGTGAGAAAAAACACATAATTAATAATAATTATGTGACTATATAGCACAATGCCTAGCATGTTGGCTCTGAATTCAAATTCCCTAGATAGCTCCATCTCCTTGTCTCCTTTCTCTTGTTTCCTTCCTTCTCTCCTCCTTATGAAGCCAAGTTTCCTATAAGAATTTAAGTATGAACATTTCCCACAAAAAGAGCTACTGTTTCTGTATCCAGTAAGTTTAAATGTGTATTATTCAATTATATTTCATTTCTTAGAAGGATTGACATAGAAAATATTTTACAAAGACTATAGTATCGCTACCAGCCAACCAGAATGAACACTAGCTATAAACAGCCGATACACCTGTAACAGTGGCCACAATCTCAGGCCTGGTTTTATGAGGTTTTAATTTTTTGGCTTTAATTTTAATTTTTCCGGTTTTAATTTTTTCTCTGACCTGAAAGAAAGGGCTGATATTTAGCTGGCACACATTGCTATGGCCAAGAAAATCAAAAGGAGTAAATATGTCAGTAGAGTTCTGGAGTTTCCTCTTCAAGTCTGTTGTTTGGTTTCTGTCCTCTTTTGATTCATCCTTATGAGATTCTCTGTTACTGGGCAAGGTATTATGGTTTAGAATTTTTTAGAAAGCTGTGGCAATATAACCAGTCATAAAGTTAATGGTAAGTGGACCTATGGACAAGGGCAATGGGTGAATATTATATATCAGGATATAGGCTTGCTTAGGGAATCTTTTTTATGTAGGACTGGCTTAAGCAGTTGTGATTATAATACAGATATATTTTTATATTTGGTATTTCATTTAACATTACACAACGTTGTGGAAGATGCTGCAATGGCAGAGAACAATATAATAGGTACTGTAAATCCCATATACCAAATGAGTTTATAGATCATATTTTTAGAGCATTTAAAAAATTGTGAAACCACTTCCATTCACACATTAGTCTAAGAGAAGGTGAAGAGAAGAGTTTGGAGTGAGTTGTGTTAATTTGGTTGGCAGAAAGATGATTATGCCGTGCATTCCACCGTCATCCTAATCTCTCCTTTGTCCACCCCCAACCCCACTGCCACCCACAAAGGCGGGTAATGTTTCAATAGAGCTATTCGTAAGGCACCTTAAAATTCAAGAGACTGGCATTTTCTACTGGAGAATATTGGATGTGCCTGAAGCTGCCTATGCTTGGCTGCAGAGCAAGGAAAAATGACAATGTAGGGATAGAAACTGTGTTTTTAGGGTTTAGTGGGAGAAGAATGTCTGTACACCTCCCGGATGTTGGCACTACTGTAAGGAGCTGGGTACAATAATTCTGTAAAAAAATTCTTTAATAAGGAGTACAGAAATGCCATCCCTGGCCACTCCAAATTGAACCAACAAGTACATACAAGATGTACAAGAAAATTTTAGTCGGCCAACCAGATGAGCTAATGTAACACTTTAATTCATTTATTGATGCTTTAACCTATATTTTTGTTAGTTTGTTTTTTTGTGTGTATAATTGAATTACTGTTTGCTGTTACTTCCTTTTAATCTGAAGAACTTCCTTTATTATTTTGTAGATCTGCTTGCAAAATATTATATCGGTTTTGTTTATCACATAATGTCTTATTTTGATTTTATTTTTGAAACATAGTTTTTCTGGACATGGGCTTCTCGGTTGGCAGTGTGTTTTGTTTCATTTTGTTTTTCTTTCAGGACTTTGTGTCATCTCATTGCCTTTTGGCCTCAATTGTTTCTAATGAGAAGTCAGCTATTCATCTGATAGTGGTTCCATTGTACTCTATGAGCTAATTTTCTCTTAAAGCTTATAAAGTGGTTTCTTTGCCTTTTTCTTTCAGCATTTTGACTATGATGTGTCTGAGTGTGGAACTCTTTGAGTTTACCTTACTTGAAGTTTGTTGAGCGTCTTGGATGTACAGACTAATGTTTCCTCAAATTTGAGAAGTTTTCAGCCATTATTTCCACAAATATTTTTTTCTTCCCATCTCTGTCTACTCTCCTCTGTGCTCCCATTATGTGTATATTGGTACACTTAACTTAAGGTGTCTCACACTTATTTAGGGCTCTGATTGTCATATAGTGATGATATGATTATTATAATTATTCCATTTTAGAGTACACTAAAAAGATTTTTATAATCTACATTTTAAAACAAGAGCTCAACTGCAGAAAAAATGCAAATGTCTTGCCCAGTGCCTTCTGTTATTTGCATATGAAAATTTTAGTGTGATTCAATCTATTGCTTATGCAGAATGTAAATGGACTAAATCTGATGTGGTTTCATTTCTCAGAGAATTGCATATCTCATTTCTTTTAAAGATACCACAGAGGAGACTATACACTTGACAGGACTTTTAGTTCACCAGAAGTAGAAGCCAAGTGACAGACTCAAATCTTTGAGGAGATGGCACTAGTAGATTACTGATTCTGAGTTTTGGAGAAAAATAAATAAAACTAAAACTGATATTGTAAGCAGCTAATTTTTATGGTGAAGAGCCATAGCTGGGATGACGCTGACAGGAACAGGAAGCAAATAGGGAGTAGCAAACCCCTTATCTTCATCCAACTTTCCATTCTCCCTCTAGTAACTCTTCTGGAAGAGTTTAACAGCAGCTAGGTAACACAGGAGAAATGTGGTTTTTGGTGCTTCAATCCTAACCCACAAAGCAGAACATAGAAAAGTAGATTTAAAGCTGAGAGACAACAGTTTAATAGCATCAAAGTTGTTCCCTAAAAAGTAAAGATGAAAATCTTGTGTCAACTCAAAGTTTTATGACATACTGAAGTACACCCAATACTAAAAGTAATAAAATAGCTAATGCTTATTGGGTGTTTATGATGTTCCAGGTACTATGAAGAGCTATGCATGAATTAATGTATCTAATATTTTGCAATAACAATAATTACCTACTAACAAGGAAGGAAGATATTATGGGCTTACTCTCACAACTTGCAAGTATCTATAGTCTTTTATTTTAGATTTTTGTTCTATATTTCAACTCCACAGACTCCTTAAAGAGCTAGACAAAGGGAGTGCTTTCCTCTACTGACCAAATCAGACTCAGTTTATCCAATGCTAGTAGAGCTTTCATTTCTCACATGGGCACCGCTCCACATGGCTTCACTCTTCAATAAATAGAGATAATCTCAATTTTGGGCCATTTCTATCTTATCCCTCAATTCACCAAGCCCTGTAGTTTGTCAGTCCATTGAACATTCTGACCCAGTTTCTCCTACCACATCTTATCCATATATTTCAATTTTTGTCAGCCACTAATTCTGTCTAGTTCTCCTACTGCTTAGGAGCTGTGTGATCCAATGCAGAGTAGGAAAAATGTCCTCTTTGTAGTATAGCTCTTCTCAAAGTCCAAGAGGAACTCTGTGCCATGAAGTCACTTGTGTTTTATTAAGTTAAAAGTTGGGATGCATTATCAGAAAACTCTTTCATCTATCTTAATCTCACCATGTCTGAAGTCCCAGAAAAGTTATGGTAGCTGGTGAACGAAACTTGTTTCTCTACATTGTAAGACACAGCACCTTGAAAGTAAAAGATAGTATCTTAGCTATTAAGGAATGTTTGTATGACAAAATGCCAATATAGTTTATTTAGAAATATTTTATTTAATCAGTTTTTCTTTTTGAACGATTTTGGTTCCCTTAGATATGACAGACGTATATTCCTGGCCTTATACATGAGGTGGCTCACATATTTATTCCAAAAACATTTGCTGGTCATCTATGATGTGCCAGCCTCCGTGTTTAAGATACAGGTCTTTCAGATACTGTAGGGCAATAAACAGACAAGGTCCTACCCTCAGGGAACTTATATGAGTGGTGGACACAAAAAATAAATAAAAGAACAAATTAAAAATAGATACGTAATACATCATGTGCTGATTACTATTTACTTTGCACACTGTTAATAATGCACTCGCTATAGGTTACATAGTGTTGTTTAGAACACCTTTTGCCCTTATCACTTTCTAAAGATTTAAGAGTAATTATGTTTTCCTGGGGCTTACTAAGAGATTTTCAACATTTTGCATTTCTGTAATACTATGTGTTAAAACCAGGAGCATATTTCATTTCTACAGTTAGAACAAAAACCTAATAGTAACAACAGCAATCAGAAAATTTCTATCACGTAATTTTGAATGCCACATGGTTAATTTGTTTTCAAATGGTAATTTTCTCTTTCTCAACATTGTGTCTGCAGCAGTTTTGCATACTGAGTCACATGGTGTAAATCAGTATTCATATTCCATCAGAAAATCTTTTCCTACCCAGCATATTCTTGACAGCAGCCTTTACATCTTTGTTCCGTAGACTATAGATGAGAGGATTGAGCATAGGAGTCATTACTCCATAGAAGAGGGATACAAGGGCCTCAGTGATGTCTTGATTATCTGTGCCAATGGGGGCTTTAGACTTGGGCTTTGCATACATGAAGAAGATGGTTCCATAGAATATAATCACCACCGTCAGGTGGGCTGAGCAGGTGGAGAAAGCTTTAAGTTTTCCTTCAGTGGAAGGGATCCTCACAATGGTGGCAACAATAAAAATATAAGAGACAGAAATTACTAGCAATGGAATAACCAGAACAATCAGATTTGACCCTGCCATGCTGATCACATTGATTGAAATATCAGCACAGGCCAGTTTCAGGATAGCCAGAATTTCACAGACAAAATGGCTAACAACATTGTTAGTACAGAATGGTAATTGCATTGCAAGAGATGTCTGCACCACTGAGTCAGCAAGCCCAGAAACCCAGGATCCAGCTGCCATGGGCACGTAGACTCCCTTGCTCATGATGACAGGGTATCTCAGTGGGTAGCAGATGGCCACATAACGGTCAAGGGCCATCAGCCCTAGAAGCACGCACTCTGTGGCCCCCATGGCAAAGGACAGAAACATTTGCATCATACATCCAGAGAAGGAAACTGTTTTCCTTACTGTCAGAAAGCTGTCAAGAATTAGTGGGACAGAGGAACTTGTATAGCAAATGTCCAGAAAGGACAGATTACAGAGGAAGAAATACATGGGGGTGTGCAGGTGAGAATCATAAATGATTACTGAGATAAGGACTCCATTTCCAAGCAGGATCATCAGATACATCCACAAAACTAGTACAAAGAAAACTATCTTGAGCTTTGGGTGAGCAGAAAGTCCCACGAGGACAAATTCTGTCAACATGGAAACATTGGTCTTTTCCATATTACATATACCCGTTCTTCAACAGAACTCTGTGGATGATACAACAGAAATCTGTTAATGCGGTATTTGCAAGAGCTACTTCTTTTGAGAATCATATTCTGTGTTATTGCTTTTCTGTATTTGGATGCGGCAATTTAACTCTGGTGAAAATTGTTGCTGTAAACTCAGGTCACTAGAGCAGGAAACCTAACCTGAACCTCTGAGGATTATGAGAGAACACATTTGATTATAGGACCTTTGGATCCCAAACCATTTTATTGTCATTTCTACAAGTTCTGCCTCTTAACCCATTGGCTGCAAATCAGTAGCCTACAGCCTGGGTTCAGCAGACAGAGGTGCTTTGTTTGGCAGCGATTGTCGGCACTGTGTTTTAAATTAGAATTAGAGGTCAACATTTTACAAACAGGAGATACAGTATTAAAATCTGTACTTTCAGCTGTATTCATACAGATTAGAATATATGAAAACATTGGACTCGTTTCCATCCCTCAATTTGGTTTAAGAGGACTTCAAGGGGCATAGTTTGAAAACCACCAATGTAATAAGAAGTAATATTAATAATATACATTTTAAATCATTTTAACAACAACAATAATAAAACAGTAATTTAGGTATCAATTATTCTATTCCAGATACATTTCCAAATGCTTTTATTCATAACAACCTAAGGAATTAGACACTCTTAGTGTATGAAATATGGATTGTTTTTCCTTAAATATTTGGTAGACATCACCAGTAAGTCATGGTATGAATAGACTGAAGAAAAAAAGCATTATTTCAATAGATGCAGAAAACACACTTGGTGAAGTTCAATTCATAATTTTTATATAAACTATCTGAAGTTCACAAGCCAGAAAGTAACTTCTTGAACTTGAAAGACAACTATATAACAAAAATCTGTGTCAAATTACCATTCACTAATAATTAATGAGACAGTTTATACATTCATATTAAGATCTGGAATAAGATAGCTACTGTTTAACATAGACTTGATAGTCCTAGTCAAAATAATAAGACAAGAAAATGATAGAAGTAAAGATAAGAAGAGATTAAAAAATGTATAAGACCTGATGAGAAAAATTAGTAAGACTTCTGGCTGTAAGATCAATAATAATAATAAAAAAATCAATAGTTATCTCAATATTAGCAATAAATCATTAGAAAACATAATAGAAATAAATATTATAAAAATAACAAAAATACAATGTATCTGGGTATTATCTTAATCATGCACAAGACCTTTATAGAAATCCTTTAAAAATTACAAAAGGGGCATAATAGAATATAAGTGATTAAAAAGGTATAACATGTTAAAGATGGGATAAAAATATAACAAGGCTGTCATTTCCCTCCCAACATGTTCTATACATTTGATTGAATTCATTCAAAATTCAGCTGGATTTTTGAGGAATATGAATACTCATTCAAAAATTTATGTGGAAGAATCAAAGTATAAAAATTGCACAGTCAATTTTATAAAAGAAATATAAGGGGGAGCATCCATATTTGAAACATACTACAAAGCCACAATAACAAAAATAGTATGATAATGGTGCAAGGATATCTAAATAGTCCAGTGGAAAAGAAAAGGGATCTTGGATATGGACACATGTATATATGGGAACTTGATATATCATAAAACTGTCACCCCACCCCAAAGCGATTATGAAGTGACAATCTAGTAGATCATGTTAGGAAAATATCTTTATATATGAAAAAAGATAAAATTAGATCCCTGGATTACCATAAGTAAAGGTGGGAACCAGATGGATTAAAGAATCAAATGTGAAAAAAAGCAATTATTAAATTAATAAAAGACAATGCAGATGTCTTGGTGAACTAATAGTAGAGAGAAAAAGTTTACAAACAAAACCCAAATGGTGTAAACTATGAAGCAAAACTTGGTGGTTTTAGTTACACTGAAATAAAGGACTTTTGTCCATTTCAGTGGAGCAGATCGGGGATAAAGTTACAATATCTAAAACTGACAGGGGGTTAATATTTAGAACATATATATTTTAAAACCCTTATTTTTAATAAAAAAGATAAAGCTTTAAATCAAGAGAAAGTTGATCAGAGGATATGAATCAGTATTTTACAGAAGCAGTTTCCTAAATAGCTCACAAGTATAGGGAGAGATGCTCCAACTTAGAAAATCTGAGAAATGCTTATTAAATGTCCCAAATCAACATTTTGTAGAAATGTTAGAAAATCTGAAAAATGCTCAATACCTTTTCAAAAAAGTTTTCATTCAAACATGAGATAGCATTCGTTTTCATTAGAAGAGTAGATGATACCAAATATTGGTAAGTATGTGTGTCATGAAAAATTCTGGTGGGAGGAGATACTGGTATACTGGAAAGATCTCTGGCTGTATTAAAATTGGGTATGACCTAGTAATTTCAGTCCTGGGAATGTGTTCCAGAAGAGTTCTTTCACAGGAGGGCACAAATATGAGGATGCTCATCGTTACATTGTTTGTGGCAAAAAGAAGTTGGAGGCAACCTGGGCGTCCAACATTAGAGGAACACACATGAGCATGCCGATGGAACAGTTTGCAGAAGTCAGAAACAAATGAACTAGATGCCCATACAGTGACATAGATAGATTCTTGAAAAAGTGTTGAAAATAGTAAAAAATGTTGTGATGTATAGCATGATAAAATTTATAGAAATAAAAAATACATATTTTACCAAGATACATGCATTTTTAGAGACAAGTGAAACACATAATTGTAGATTGGGGGAGAAAATATGAATGGAGTCAGTGATTATGTGGGAAAATAGGACGTTTTGTCAAGATGGAAAAATAATATACAGAGAAGCGGCAAATAAAATACAGAGGAGATTGAGAATGATTAACTAAGACTAAGTTTAAAAAGAAACGGACAAAAACACACGTGGAAGTTGAAGAGAGTAATGCAGGGCATATGTCAACACAGGAGCTCTCATAAGAAAGGTAGTTTTAATAGACGGGACTATCATAAGTGTAAAAATAATAAAAATTGACTTCTGACACTGAAAAATAACACACAATGTATTGGAGAAAAAAAATTGAGGCACTTAGAAAAAGAAAGTGTTAAAGCTATTTAGATCATACATTTTAAGAAATAAAGTTTTCAATCTAACTAAAGAAAATAAAAATGTTGGTAATAGAGTGGTTGATCAGCAGTGGAGGAGAACAAAAGGAAGGTCCCAGGGTGAAGGGAGGTGGCATTTATCCAACAGATTTAAGTCTCGTGTTCCCATTGGAAAGGTTATCCTCAGTGTAGAAGTCTGGCATTTGGAATATCCTGATGCCACCAAATATGCCATTCATTTAAGGCATAATGAGGCAGTTCATATAATGACTTTAGTTGGTTTAATAACTAAAGCAATCAGTTAATATGTGGCTATGAAAGAGTCAACAAAGTTTGGTCCTTTACTTCAAACTGAAACTAGATACAGTTTAGTTTCCACTGACTATTACTATCCTGATTCCTCCTGACCTAACTCAGGTCCCTCTTCTGAGGGTCATCCGGGTGACTTGCATGTAAAGAAAGAATGAGCTGAGCAGAGGAATGCAGTGGCTGCTCCCCACCGGCCTTCCTGTTTCTCACTGGAAAGCATAGCACCCCGCTTCACCGTCATACTTGCCAGCTAGCTGCGAATGAGATCTGGATTCTTTTTGCTTTAACCAACCAATTTTGAGTCTGTGGGGCTAAGCAACAGAATGTGGACTTTGGAGAAAGCACCACAGCCTTGCTAGATGGTGAAGTCTGTTGGTAGGAAACCAGCCAATTTTCCCCAGGGAATCTTCTGAATCACTGTATATGATATTCAAACTTGCAGAGTAAGTGCACTCAGGCTGAATTCAAGGAAAGGGCAAGCACAAGATTTCATCAGGTCAATTCAATTTGGTCCTAATGAGCTGAGGGGGAATAGTCTGAGGGAACGGACTGAGGCCAGAATGTATCAGTGTGGCTTCTAGACAAGAAAACAATGTATGGAGCACAGTAGTCAGGGGAGAATGGCCGGTTTGCCAACTTGTGAGCTATGTTAAATGTAGTGTTAAGGAATTATCGTATATTCTCTAAGAAATTGGGAGCCATTGGAGTTTTGACCAGGGGATATTAAGGAGAAAAACACAGAAAAAAAAAATGTAGCGGTTTTCTTCAGGCTGATGTACTTTTCTTACTAATACTCAACAGCGACTTGTGCTTTGTAGGTCTGTAATCATCGATGCCTTCTTTGGCTGACTCAAAATTCATTTTCTTTTGGAAATAGACACCTAGTAGTTCATTTTAGGTCAAGTTAATATTGGATAGTTTTATTTTCCATGGCAAAAATACAATTCTCCCATTTTGCTGAGTTCTCAGCTCAGTCCTGTAATAGTCAGTGGAAACCGAAGTGTATCTAGTTTCAGTTTGAAGTAAAGGACCAAACTTTGCTGAGTCCTTCAGAGCTACGTCTTAACTGATTGCTTTAGTTATTAAACCAACTAAAGTTATTATATTAACTCCCTCATTATGCCTTAGTTTTCCAGTTTCTTTCAATCTGAGTGCGAAAGGTACTTCACAGACACCAGTGGGGGAAAAATCCCAGTTAATAAGCTAAAGGACTGATGCCCTGGGTATCACAGGAACCCAGCCCTTCTGCTATTTATGCTCTTTTTCTTTCTTTCTTTCTTTTTTTTTTTTAAAGAAAGCCTTCCCCTCTCCCGTTGCCCCCAAATTTCTCTTTTAGAGGTAGTGAGTTCTTTGAGGCATTGCCCATTGGGTGGAAAAGTACACATTCATTTTGTCTTCAGTTTTCCTTACAGAAGCCCCAGGGTGTCTTGGATATTATAAACAATGGTAGTCAAAAGTACATGAGCTGAAAAGAATCTTGGCCGCACCTCTTATAAGATGTATAGCATTATGCTAAATTTCTAGCTTTTCTCAGCTTCTGTGTGCTCACCTATATATTGGGCTTAACAGAGGCTCATTAGCCTAATCTGAGTTTAACTGTTACCACATGTGCTAAGTTTCTTGTAGCCAGTAGGAGTTTGAAATGCATAAGATTCTTCCTTAGGTCATAATTAGTTGCATTGAAGAGCGTATGAGACCCAAAGTTACATTCTCAGGCAAAGAATAAAGAATAAAGAGGCACTGATCACAGTAATCCTGGTCCAAGGGCCTTGCAGAGTCAGTGAAAGAGATAGTTTACATTCATTCATGTTACCAGAGAGTTACATGTAATTTGTTTTTTTTTTTTTTTTTGTCTTNGTGTCTTGGATATTATAAACAATGGTAGTCAAAAGTACATGAGCTGAAAAGAATCTTGGCCGCACCTCTTATAAGATGTATAGCATTATGCTAAATTTCTAGCTTTTCTCAGCTTCTGTGTGCTCGCGTATATATTGGGCTTAACAGAGGCTCATTAGCCTAATCTGAGTTTAACTGTTACCACATGTGCTAAGTTTCTTGTAGCCAGTAGGAGTTTGAAATGCATAAGATTCTTCCTTAGGTCATAATTAGTTGCATTGAAGAGCGTATGAGACCCAAAGTTACATTCTCAGGCAAAGAATAAAGAATAAAGAGGCACTGATCACAGTAATCCTGGTCCAAGGGCCTTGCAGAGTCAGTGAAAGAGACAGTTTACATTCATTCATGTTACCAGAGAGTTACATGTAATTTGAATTACATTCATATTTAGATAAAGAAATCATATTTTTTGTCTTATATAATTTGAACCCCAAATTATTTTGAACATAACCATACAGGTGATATGGTATCTTTTCAAAGATAGCTGTCATAGCGACTGCTGAAGATGGTAAAATTTTTGTATTGCAGTTCCATGAATTTGGGACAGAGAATTAATTTTTTCAGCAGATTGTAAGTCCAATAATAGTGTTCAAATTGCTTGGCTACTGAAGAAAATGAGAGATAACACACCTGTTTTGCAATGATATTTCTAGGTTAGAGCACTAGAGAGAGGAATCTAATGTTCTCATTCTGTCTACTGCGGGGGAGGGGAGAAGAGGCAGAATAAACATTTTTGAAGAGGCAGATGTGGCATTGGAAAAGAACACTGAGCTTGACTTTAGAGTACCTAGATTTGAAACTAGAGAACTTGGAACCTTTTCCCCCCTCTTCTTTAAATGAGGCCAATTCCTACCAAAGAGCTTTGTTGTGAATATTACCCAGTTGTCTAAAATATAATGCAAAATGATACTAAGTGATGCAAACTTAACAGATGAAAAATTATCTAATATTCAGTTAAACCATATAAAATTGATATCTTAAGCATAATTCAAGAAACAAGATTTACAAAACAAGAAGATGAAATATGATGTCAATTTGTACCTCTGATCCTAAGGAATAGTTTTCTTTCTTTGAGATCAATCTTCTTTCTTAGCAGCTGTTTTGCTTTACAACATCAGGAAATGCTCTCCATTTTGTGTGTTAATTTGCAGGACAAAGCAAGGTGATATAAGTAAGAATTAGATAGTAAGCAGTGTACTGTTATTATTTTCTTCGCGTTTCCACCTACCTGTAGTTTATTCTTCAGGTAAAACTAATGGATGAATCTATCTAAAATATTCTTACTCTCAGGTTTGGAGTTTCTAGTTCAATTTAAAAAAAAAAAAAAAAATGTAAGATGTTCCAAGGGTTCTTGGGGCATTTGTGGTGACCTAAGTGCTTCTCTACATTTTGAGCTCCAGAAATATCCTCAAAAAGAGCAGCTATTAGGACACCAAGGCAATTTAAATTCTTTTTGGTGTGAGCTGTATTTTCAATAAATTAAAGTTAGGAATGTAAACATGGAGGATTAAAAACTTTCCAAAACTCCAGGGAGAATGTTGTCAGCCCCAATTATATCATATAATTGTACATTTGTATTCTAATGCACTTCAAATAAGAAATACATTGCCGTCTACATTACCACAGTACTTGAAGATTTTTGAGACTTAAATAAACAGAAGTCTTTAATAAGTATTGTTTTTCTTTTTTGAAATTACCTGAAAATGTCCCATGATTAATAGCACAAATTTCCCTCATTTACATAGTGCTTTCACGTATCTGTTGGGATTCTTAGAATACTACCATGAGTTAGTACAATTATTCCTATTATAGATGTAGAGCCTGAAACTCTGCAAGTTGAACTAAAGGTTGTCCAGCCAGTATACGAGAGAGTAAAAAAGATCTCAAATCCAGTCCTTGTGACTCTAGCTCCTATAAGCTATCTGCAGCTCTGCCCCATCTTTCACTGATAAAAGCCTGAAAAGAGCTTTTAGAGTACTGCATACCCACTCTGCAAAGAGTGCAGAAAAGTTAGGTTAGAAAATGTAAACAATTTAAGCTGACAATTAAATATCAATAAAAATTAAAGCTGAGCTTTAGCCCTCTAGATCAAAGTCAGAGTTAAAGCAGGTGGGACAGAGTATAACCTTTTATCAAAAACAATTTCTATTTGACTTTAATATCAAAGGTTTGCATTCCAATTTATCTTTTGGTACAGAAACAAGTCCTTGTTTTTTTTTCTAAAAATTTTTCTATCAATGCTTTGTCTGACAAACTCACTTTTTCAAACTGATAATTTCTCCTTAACCCCCTACGTATTTCTTCTTTAGTTCACTCTAAATGCAAATAAGTTATGCTGTTCAGCACCTGCTATTTAATGCCAAAGAGTAATAGGTAACACCAACTGAGTGGGGGAGTGGGCATTTTTTTTCTATGCACTTCACATGTATTTAATCCATATTACAATCTTATGAAATATGGGCTGATATTATCTTCATTTTGCAAATGGGGTAGCTGAGGGACAAAAAGTGTTTTCTTGTCCAAGATTGTATAGGTTGTGAGTGGTGAGAGCTGAGATTCAACTTCAGACAGTCTGATACCAGAGTCTGTTCACTAAACCACTGCAAAAGCTCAAACGAAAGAATAGAAGGATTAGAATAGTGATAATATGAGGCTGTTCTTGCATATCTGTGTGATTAGGGAGTTATTTATGTGCACTGCAGTTGGCTGAAGAGTGCACATCAGCAGTGATGCAAAACCATACCTGTATTTCTCTACCTCAGTATGTCTAAATGTCTACGTATCTGTAGATCACTTTCAGTAGTATGGACAGTTTAGCAATATGAATTGATTACTGTATTAGTTTTCTGTTGCTTAGAATACCTGAAACAGGGTAATTTATAAAAAAAAAATGAAATTTATTTCTTATACTTTCTGGGGCTGGGAAGTGTGAGGTCCAGGGAACACATCTGGTGAAGGCCTTCTTCTGGGTGGGAACTCTCTACAGAGTCCTGTGGTGACACAGGCCATCACATGGCAAGAATGGCAAGAACTCTTTCATTTTTTCTCCCTGTAAAGCCACCAGTCCATGCCCATGACAGCCTATTAAACCATCACCCATAAATGGACCAATCTATTCATGAGGGCACAGTTTTCTCAATCCAATCATCTCTTAAATGGCCTCATCTTCTACCACCATATTGAGGGCTAAGTCCCAATACGAGTTTGGGCGGGACATTCAAACCACAACATTCTGCCACCCTGGTCCTCCAAAGCTCATATCCTTTTCACATACAAATACATTAATTTCGTCCTCATAGCCTCAAAGTCTTAACTCATTCCAGAGTCAACTCAAAAGCGCCAAGTCCACATTCTAATCTGTGAAATCAAAACAAGTCATTTACTTCCAAGATACAATGGTGGGATAAGGATAGGGTACATTCCAAAAGGGAAAAATAGTCCACAAGAAAGGGGTAATAAGTTATAAGTATGTCTGAAGCTCAGCAGGGCAGGCATTAAATCCTAAAGTTAGAGAATAATCTCCCATGACTCCATGTTTGGCATCCTCTGCACACTGATGCAGGGGTGATCCTCCAAGTCCTTAGGTAGCACCACCCCTATGGCTTTCCTGGGCTCAACTCATGCTTCAGCTCTCCCAGGCTGGCATTGCAAGCTGATTGCTCTATAGTTCTGGGGTCTTGATGGCAGCTCGCATGGCTTCCCCAGGCACGTCTCTGAAGGAACCTCCCTGTTGCAACTCTGACCCCACATTTCTGCTTGGCATTACTCTAGTGGAGGCTCTCTGTGGTGGCTCCACCCTGGCAGCAAATCTCTTCCTGGGGTACCAGATTTTTCCCTATATTCTTCTTTGAAATATGGACTGATTGCTCTATAGTTCTGGGGTCTTGATGGCAGCTCGCATGGCTTCCCCAGGCACGTCTCTGAAGGAACTTCCCTGCTGCAACTCTGACCCCACATTTCTGCTTGGCATTACTCTAGTGGAGGCTCTCTGTGGTGGCTCCATCCTGGCAGCAAATCTCTTCCTGGGGTACCAGATTTTTCCCTATATTCTTCTTTGAAATATGGGCAGAGGCTGCCATGCTTCCACAACTCTGTCATTCTGTGATCCTGCTGACTTAACACCATTGTGGGTGCTGCCAAAGTTTCTGGCTTGTATCTTCCAAAGTAGTGGATCCAGCTACACCTGGGGCCAATTTAGCTACAGCTGAGGCAGCCAAGGAGTGCTGTGCTTGAATGCAGGGAGCAGCTTCCTAAGGTGGCCCTGGGAAGTAAGCCCATGGAGGATGCTCTGGCCTGTTGCCTGAACCCTTCTGTCTTCCTAGGGCTGTGGGTCTGTGATGGGAGGGGCAGCCTCAAAGATCTCTGAAATGCCTTCAAAGTCTTTTCTCCTTTCTCTTAAATGATCTCTTCTGTCTATACTAATCTCCTTATCAGAGGGTTGCTGGGTTACACACTTTGTTTCCTCTCCTGAACACACTTTTTTACTCTTTATGTGGCTGGGCTGAGAGTTTTCCAATTTTTTACCCTCTTTTCCCTTTTTAAATATAAATTCCGGCTTTACATCACACCTTTGCTGCCATAACTCAGTGTACACTGTTAGAAATAGGCTGTTACACAGCTGACTGAATGCTTTGCTGCTTAGAAATTTCTTCTGACAAATACCCTCTCTTATCACTTCTAAATTCCACATTCCATAAAGCCCCTAACATGGACCCAACTCAGCCAAGTTCTCCCCCAGTTCATAACAAGCGTGATCATTGCCCCAGTTTCCAATAAGTAAGTTCCATCTAAGACCTTCTCTTTATGGCCTTTACTCTTCATGTTTGTATCAGCATCTGGTCACCACCACTTAATCAGTTTCTAAGACCTTCCAAACTTTCCCTGGTCTTCTTGTCTTCTAAGCCCTCACCAGAATCTAGGATTTTTCTATCCTGCTCCTCCAGATTCTTCCAGCTTTTGCCTATTACCCAGTTCTGAAACCACTTCCACATTTTCAGATATTCATTATAAGCAACACCCTGCTTCTTAGTATCAATTTTCTGTTGCTTAAAACAGAATATCTAAAACTGGGTAACATAAAAATAAATTATTTCTTAAAGTTTTGGAGGCTGGGAAGTCCATGGTCCAGAGAACACATCAGGTGAGGGCCTTTTTCTGAGTGGGAACTCTCTACAGGGTCCCATGGTGACACAAGCAATCACATGGCAAGAATGGCAAGAGCTCTTTCATTTGCTCTCCTTATAAAGCCACCAGTCCCTACCCATGACAAGCCATTTAACCATCAATCCATTACTCCATGAATGGATTAATCCATTCATTAGGGCACAGTCCTTATGATCCAATCACTTCCCAAAGACCCTACCTTTCAAATACCATACTTGGATTTCCCACCTTCTTAACACTGTTGCAATGGGGATCAAGTTTTGAATGTGGACTTATTTATTTGGGTCTTTTTTTTTCTTGGTAAGTTTAGTTAATGGTTTGTCAATTTTGTTTACTTTTTCAAAAAATTGATCATTTGATTGATCTTATGTACTGTATTTTTAGCCTTAATTTCATTTATTCCTGCTCTGTTTTTTATTATTTCTTTTCTTCTACTTATTTTGGGTTTGGTTTCTTCTTGCTTTTCTAGTTCCTTGAGATTCATTGTTAGGTTGATTATTTTAAATCTTTTTTTCTTTTTTTGATATAGATGTTTATTGCTATAAATTCTCCTCTTAATACTGCTTTGGCTATATTACATAAGTTTAGGTATGTTGTGTTTCTGTTTTCATTTGTTTCAAGGCACTTTTTGATTTCCTTCTTAGTCTCTTCTTTAACACATTGACCATGCAGAAACACGTTTAATTTCCATGTTTTTGTGTAGTTCCAAAAGTTCCTCTTGTTATTGATTTCTACTTTTATTCCATTATGGTAAGAAAAATTACTTGATATAATTTAATTTTTTTTAACTTGTTATGACTAGTTGTATGGCCCATCACATGGTCAATCATGGAGATATATCCATGTATGTATAAAAAGAGTGTGTATTATGCAGTTATTGGATAAAATGCTTTGTAAATGTCTTTTAGATCCATCTGGTATATGGAACCATTTATATCCAATATTTCTTTGTTAATTTTCTGTCTCAATGGATCTGTCCAATACTGAGAGAAGAGTGTTAAAATCCCCAGCTATTATTGTATTGAAATCTATCTCTCCCTTTAGATCTGACAATATTTGCTCTGGGTGCAGAGGAATTTTTTGGGTTCAATTTATATGAGGACCTTTGAACTTCTTAGATTTGGATATTCATATCTTTCCCAAGACTAGGGAAGTTTTCAGCTATTATTTCATTAAATTGGTTTTGAAAATCTCTTTTGTTTTATTCTCCTTCTGGAATGCCCATAATTTGAATATTTGTTTGCTTAATAGTATCCCATAAATGTTAAGGCTTTGTTCATTAAATTTTTTTTTCTGTTTGGAAGCTTCCTGGGCTCCTGAGCCATGGCCCCCATGCCATCCACAACCAGGCCAGCAAAGGAGTCAGTCATGGCCCAGCTCCTCCTCCCTTTCCTCTCCTCTTTCCCTCCTTCCCCCTCCCCCCACCCCCACACTCCACAACATCTTAGAATTTAAAAATAAATGAATAAATAAATAAGTGAATATTTTTTCTGTTTCTTTTTGTCTTCCTGAGTTATTTCAGAACAGCTGTCTTCAAGATCAGAAATGCTTTCTTTTGCGTGATCTATCTGTTGTTGAGACTCTTGGATGTATTTTTTTATTTCATTCTATAAATTCTTCTGTTCCAAGATTTCTCTTTGATTTTTAAAAATGATATCTATCTCCTTATTGAATTTCTCATTCAGATCATGGGTGTTTTTCTGGTTTTATTGAACTCTTTGCCTCAATTCTCTTTTATCTCAGTGAGTTTCCTTAAAATAATTAATTTGAATTCCTTTTTTTGGCAAGTCAGCAATTTCCAGTTCTTTGGGATCAGTTATTGGAGCATTATGGTGTTTTATTGGTGGCATCAAGTTTTCTTGTTTTTTCATATTTCTTATTTTCTGAGTGATATCTGTGCATTTGGTAGGATGCATCATCCAGGCAGTGTGCAAGGCCACTAGGCTGGGCTGCAGAAAGAGGGCCATACCAGATGCTTTTTGGGCAGTGTGCAAGGCCACAAAGCAGGTCTGCCAAGAGGGTCTGCAGCCAGGACTGTTGAGGAAGGATTCAGCTGGCCACTTCTCCAGGAGGGCACCGAGGCATTTTAGTTCTACTGGCTTTGGGTGTGTTCATTGGGGTAGGAGCCCATGAGCTGTTTTCCCAAGATGGGAGCTTAAGTACACAGAATTCAGCCCACTGGCAGGGGTTTGGGGGCTGCCTGTCTGATCTCTGGCCTAGGTTGTAGGGGTGCATCATTTCAGCAGGCCTGGGATTGTCTTCCCTGACATGAAGAACTAGAATCACAGCCTCTCCTGGGCCCAGGCTTCAAGCCACTGAGATCAGGGCATTATAGCCTCTCCTATGAGGGAGTGCAGTAGCTATTGGCTCCCAGGGCAGGGTGTGCTTCTGAAGTGGCTCTGGTTTCCAGATGGCACTGTACTGCATTGGCTTGAGTCACGAGGATGGGGAGTGGGAAATGGGGAGTGCACTGTATGTTCTCCTGTTCTGGTGCAATGTAGTGAATGTATTGTAGGCAGCTCCCCACATTTGGCTCCAGGCTTGCAAGAGCTGTGGAATCTTCCTGTAGTAGGAACTTCAGGCTTCTGTGTTTAGGATGGGGGTTGGTGTGGGCACTCTTCCTACCTTTTCTCTGCATGGGAATGTCTTTCTCATGCCAATCATGGTGGTGGGGATTGGTGGCTAAGGCCATGTGCTTTTCCTGTCATTCTGCTGCCATTCTGAGCTTTCGTACTCTACAGGGATCTTACCAGTCTCCTGCTGCACTCCTATGCTCTCCCACAAATGCTCCCATCAATACATAGCTGTCTGTTAGTCATTCGGGTCCTTTTCTGCAGAAGAGATGTACCCTGGACACCCCTAAACAGCCATCTTGCCCCACGTATTTCTTAAATTTCAAACTCTATGTTGAGGTGGCTCATAAAACATTAAAATCTTTAATGAACTTTTTTGTGAACTTGTAGAGTTACTAGACACATTAAAATGGGGGAGAGGAGGAAGTTATTATAGAAACACAATAACATTGTATTCATACATCATTTTCAACTACTCATCAAATTGTATATTCATTACTTTATATGTCTATTCATCCCACTAAGTGCAAATCTCTTTGAGGACAGGGATTGTAGCAATTTCATTCTCTTGCAGGTAACAAATCCTCAGAAATGTTGTTTATATGTCATAATGGATATGAACATGTTTTATAAGCTCTAAGATGTTGTTAGGTGTTACTATTAAAGAAGTGAAGCATAAGAAATGAAGATAAAAGTATTGTTTCACTAAAATTATCTTTTGGAGCTCACATAAACTTGGCAAAAATAAATGAATACAATATAATGGATATTTTTAAAAAGGCATCTATTTTCTGCTTGGGGAAGAAAAAAATATATACAACTGACATTTACTTCCTTTTTATTATGTTTTATTGATGAAAATGTTTAAGATTGTTTCCAAATGTAATTTTAGATTCTAAATGTTGATGTAAATCTATTCCATTAAAGTAACTGGATTTTTAAAATTTTAATTTCAACTCTATTCATCAGGAAAAAAATATTGCTATCTTAATCATTTCGTAAGAAGTATTCATTGTTTCCTCATATAAATAACTTGGCCATTATTATATGCTATGTGTACTTAATACATCTCTGTTTTACCAGCCTTCAGTTCCTTGAAAAATGCTAAGTCAGACATTGTATACCCAGTGCCCAGAGAATAGCTGCACATAGTGGTGGTCAGTAAATGTTTTTCGACCAAATTAATTTAATAAGTAGGACAACTAGGAAAAAAGTCTCAAACTTTAAAATATAATAAATAAATACTGGTTTCCAAAGATAAAAATACTTTTTAAAAGTATGTTAAAAATAATAAATATTCCAGTTAACAAATTACTTTTAGAAATAATTTGTCATCTAGACTATTAGACTTTATTGTTGTTATAATTAAAATACTAACAGTGACTTTGAATTTTTATCTCAATTTACTCACAGAAATCAGAATCTTAGCTGACTTCTATGGTATGTTTTAGCTCAAAACTTCTACAACACTACAATTCAAAAATGTAAAAGACTCCTGGACATATTTTAATTTGTATTCATTTAAATAATCTTGCTATCTGGAATTATTTTAGGTTTGCAGAGATGTTGCAAAGATAGTCCAGAGAGTTCTTTTACTTGTCACATTGACTATTAGACTTTTCTAATTGTTAGTTTGTGTAGAAAAAGCAAACTCAGTTTCTCCCACTATACTTTCACAACGGGCTTCTAATACTAGATATGTGGGGATTTGTCTCCACCGACAAGCAATCATTTCTGCATTGGATAACAGCTGGACGTCTTCTAATCAAATTCAATTCTGATATTATTTACCTGGAGATAGGGTCAGATTCCATAGGTTGAAGACTCCATCCCACAAGACTTCCCCTTCAGACACCAGTTGCAAGTCTGGGCTTTCAGAACCTCTTACCAATGAACTTTAAGTTTGAGTTCCTTTGACC